>NC_041394.2:150246549-150249049 GCF_900747795.2 Erpetoichthys calabaricus
GTAAAATATAAGTAATAATAATACATTGCTCGACACCCAGTAACACTTTACAGACATTTAAAAGACTGCTCGTTAAAATAAATGTAGCAATCCATTGTCATGCTATAAGTGATAGCTTGCTCTTAAACATTTGCACAGGTGGTTTTTCCTGGGGATAAAAAAGGAAAAAAAAATCCACGGGAAAGGCTTTGTTGTTGAACTCAAATTTCACCTCCGCCATGTGAGTCATTAAAACTATTGGAATGAAAACGCATGTCTCATCTACATGGTCGGGACGCTCATTTCCATGGCTGCTGCAGAGCCGTAAAATGTGTGTCCTCTGACTGCTGATTAAAAAATGAACACTAGAGAGGTAAAATTATGCAAAATTGATTTTAAAAGGTCGTAGGTATAGTTTTATATATAATCTTCTCCACTATGTGTCTGTATCCTATCCCCTACAGGGAACACTCATTTCCATGGCTGGAGCAGATCCGCTTGTGTGCACCCTATCTGCTGCTTTCAAAATGAACCCTGGATAAGTAATATTATCTGAAATCCATGGTAAAAGATTGATGAAAGTCTTCTACATCACTTTCAAGTCTACTATGTCCCATTGTCCTCTCCACTCAAAGGGACACTCACTTCTACAGCTGAGCTTTTGCCTCAGAGTTGTGAGCCCCAACTGTTGCTTGCAGAATGAACATTAGACAGCTCAAATTGTTATTGGATTGGCTATTTTTTTCATTATATATTAATTTATTTATTCATTCAGCCTCTGTTAAAAAAAGCACATTTTCCCTTAGAGGACAAATAGAATTCTATCTATCTATCTATCTATCTATGAGATTTTGAAACATTCATATTATTTGTCAAATGAGGTACCAAATATCCACTGATACACATTTGTATGACAAGTCAATTAAAGAGTCCGACAAACAGCAACTGAGATATTGAAACATTTTATTGAATCTGTTCTGACAGTTATAGTCTTTTAATTAAAATAATGATTATAATTATCAGAAAACGTAGCCATTTTAATGTCAGCATAAAACCAGGCCAGCAACATCTTTGTGAAATAATATCAGCAGTTTTATAAATTCCAGAATGTACACCGATAGAACTGGCATGAACTTCCTTACAAGTATCCTTTGTCTCCTAAACTCAACAAATAACTTTCATATTCCTCCTGTTGCCCTGCTAGTCTTTTTGACAATAGTAAAGGTCATCCCCTTGAAAAAATTATATTCACGCACCAATTAATAATATGGTTATAATGTAAAACACTTCAAAGAAACCTGCAAAATGTACATTTTCTTTGTTTAAGTTGACTTCTTCAATGGATCTAACACTTACAACATGGGGCACCACAACACACATACACAAATATCTTTCAGTATTTTTAAAAATAGCCTTGAAAATTGTTAGTATCTGTTCTCTATCCAAGCCACCCATTTACAAAAGAGATTTACAGGCTTGGGCCAAAAGATAAAAAATTAGACGGAAAGAAATGCCAGTCTAGTGCTTGCCACGCTGACACTCGCTCATACTACTACAGTTTAAAAGTGCAACTTAACCTGATGCCAACTCTTTCAGATGGGTAGTGAAACCTGGAAAATGTATTAATTGGCACAGGAAAAAAGTTTAAAGACTTATTCTGACAGTGACCAAGTTGGGGATTGTTGATCTGTGAAGTGGCAGTAAAAATAAAAAAATATTTAAAAAATCTGATTACAAAATATATCAAGAAACATCAAAAGGTATATAATGATTAATTTATGAAAACTCCATAGAATAGTTTCTAATACATGTTTTTCTTTCAACAGTCATGCTAATGTCAGAATTTGTGTGTTTTATTACCTATTCTTTGTGCACATATTGAAGCTGTTTTATGGAAAACGCAAGCACATGAGTAAATAATTGTCAGCGGTTACAATTTAAATGTATATTTGCAGTATATACTGTATCATGAAATGCCAAATTAGAAATGAGAAGATGATGAAAAGTTATTTTTTGCTCAATATACTTTAAACAAACTGATCACAAAATTTCCTAATTAGTTTGGTATTTTGGTATCCTAGAGTGGCACATTTCTTGGAAGAAGTCCTATCAGGTTTATTTGAATTTTAAAAAACCTAAATAATAATAATAATAATAATAATATCTTACATTTATATAGCATTTCTCTGGCTACTCACAGTGATTTTCATAGACATATTTTAAAAAGACAGTGTAAGCGCTTGATTTTTTTTTTTTTAATTAGTGGATGAGTAAGGAACATAGACAAAAAAGTGATATAGAAGACTTCCTTCAATCTTTTGAAATAAATTGTGGACAATTTTGTAATTCCAGTATTAATTTTGCAAGCAGAAGACAGGGGGCACACATTTCTACTCCATAGACCAAGATGTGGAAATGAGTGTCTCTTCTGCTAGAAGGGATTAAGAGACACACTAGATATGAAAGTGCTATAAAAGACTGTCTGATAGGCTTATTAAAGAAACTGTGCACAATTTTAACT
>NC_041394.2:150259049-150369049 GCF_900747795.2 Erpetoichthys calabaricus
GTAGGAGGGGATATATTTCTATGATTCACGTCCAGCCGACCTACAGACGGTTTTCCAGGAATGCTCCAAGCCCAGTCCAGTTATTTTTGTCTCACCTCGTATATACTGTATATATATATATATATATATATATATATATATATATATATATATATATAGTGTGTGTGTCTGTCCTGCCCGGAAGTGAGTGGTGGAGTCGGGGTAAGGGCTCCGCCTCTGAGGAAACAGAAACTCGCTTAGCCGCTAATAACACAAGCGAGGCCAGCACATCAGCAAAACGAAACCTCACAAGAAAGACAAAGTCACTTAGCTGCAAACATCGCCAAAACGGTATCCCTTTTACTTTTCCTCCTGCCACTACTGTACGAGCGATGCAAGCATGTTTGCAAAACGAATCCTTCTAGGTGAGAGACACCCAGGGTACTTCCTTTGAATTGTACATCTGTACATTTCAATTTTTTTTCTGATGATTTCAATAGCTTCTAGGACCCCTGGCTTTTTTCAGCATGGGCTTACACAGCTAGTATATATATATAAAAGACTTATAAAAGTTTTTAATCGCAGACAATCACAACAATCACATTGTTATGCTCAAAATTCAATAATGAACTCAAAAGTAGTGTACTGCATGTATTTGGTTTGCAAACACTTTAAACAAATAAGGTGCCTTTTAACAGCAGCATTCCCTTTACATGGTAGTAGTTAATATACTGTATTTCTTGTAAATCACAACTTAAACATTAATGTAATCAAATCAAATACAAAACCAAAGCTATTTGCCACTTGCAGGGCATTAACGTCTTATCTAGTTTGTTATAGATTCCACAGCCATGATCATAACATTATAACAGGCACCTTCCGAGCAACAGCAAGTTAACATTTCTAAATCTGTGTTCTTTTTTATCTGTATAGGTACCAGCAGAAACATTTTCTTTTATCAGGGAGCGGCATAAACAGTCTATGTTCAGTAACAACTCTTTGAGGGCTAATATATTTTCCAAAAAACTCACTTTTCTGAAAAGCTCACAAAGCAATGGTTTCACACATAAATCAACATAAAACGTCTGTTGCTGCCTGCTGTGCCTGCTGTCAGTGCCTGTTTGCAGTTTGCGGCAGAAGTGGCTGTGCCGGGGGCGGCTGAATGGCGGGGGTGGCTGTTGCAGTGAGACTGTCATCGTAAGTGTCTGTCCTCCCAGGCGAACGTTGCCATAGGTGCATCAGCTACACAAATGTGTTCAGCACCACAATCAGCTGGGGACCAATCAGCTGATTCCGGTACCTCACTTTCATTTTTGATCTACATCTCCAGATCACTTGCATCAGAACTGGAGTCCGACAAATCAGAGTCCGATTCAGTGATAATACGAAAAAAGTCAACCATAGATAATTTTACTTTGAGCATTCACTTTGGTATCTCTCCACATGCCATTTTAGAAGCTGTTTGCTCTTCGCTACTCATGCACATGCAGGGAATCGAGGTCAAATCAACAAAGCTAACTCTCCTTCTAGCAAAAGCAAGAAGACCACTGATCTCTATCGATCGCTAGCGAGACTGAGGCATCTCACAAGGTGGAAGTTTCCGGCAGCATATTGTACTGCATCACTCGAATCGCTCGACCCATAGAAACGTTTGCTTGCCACTCCAACTTGAAAATTTATATTTTACACAATTTTATATAATTTCTCATCTCGCTATCGCCATCGTGACTTCGAAAAATCTTAAGTCAAACCATCATAAGTAGGGGACTAATTGTATACACACAAAAAATGTCCTCTACATATTCATGCTATATTTACACACACATACAGACATTCTATTCTCGTCTCAGACAGGACAGTGAGAAATATATGACGTAAAACATACCTGCAGGGCTCCAGTAGCATTTCCAACCTCTGCAGTTTGTCCATTTCAGCTGTAGTTGGCTTGGCAATCTTAGCGTGTGGTGATGACATCCCTGAGTGGCTGTCCATTACCGCGGATGCTTTTTATTGTGTCCAGTGTCAAATGCCATCTGGTTGGAATGTCTTGTATAAGCGACTTCTTCTTTTTTCCTTGTTCAGTTTGTTGTTGTTCTAATTCTGCAGCACTTGCTGGACTGTGTTTAAAGTGGCCCACAACTTTTCTGCATTTGGCCATGACATCATCAAACGCACAGTTCAGCAGAGATACTGTGAGTATCCACACGCGGGTGTGGCGGAAGTGCTGAGGTCCAGGGCTCCAAAGGCATTGGGGCGCTCCCTGGTGGTGACCATGGGCCCCTACAGGGTTGAGCTTCACAAAGCAACCAGGGCAGTTGCCCCCTCATGGTCTGGAGGAGGCGCAAGCCCTCCTCCGGTCCTCTTGGGCGTCCCGGCTGAGTACCACCCCTAGCCGTGTGCCACTATATATATACTGTATATATACAGTATATGACAGCTCTTTGGAAAAAAAATGTCCGTTTTTAAAAGCAGAAGCTGCAGAGCAGGGCTTGCCACTAAAAAAGGTCTTCTCTAAAAAAAAAAAATGCATCAGGAACACCTGGCTTAATGGTGTAACTACCATAGGGGACAGACAGCCATTCCGGGCTAAGAGAGGGGAAAAATCCTTACCCGGATGGAAATCCCCAGGTGGATGGCCCAAGAGAGAAGTTCCCTTATCTGGACATGAGGCCTCAGGCGGATGGATAGGCATCCCTACCGGTTATACTTATGGTACCTTTCCTGGCCAGAATAAAAGAGAAGAACAGGAAAGGACATCTCTGAGGGCCATTTAATCCCCAAGGACATTAGATGGCAGAAACCCTGGATATCGGTGCCCATTCGGACACCAGTAGAGAATGCCCGGAATTGTAGTCCAGTAATGCAGCCCTGCTGGGAGATACACACCATACTATTTGTGATTTCATTATGACCTGGAAGGGCTTCTTATGAGCAAAGCCCTGGCACTTGAAGTATTCCCTGGTCCTCAATAAAAGGGACTGTGCTGCCTTGCCCAGGCGAGCTGGAGCAAGGAGGAAGGAAGGCAACACTCAACTAGAGGAGAGCAGTATGGTGGTTTGGATGACTTGTGTTTTGTGCTTGTATAAAGAAGGTATTTGTGTAATAAAACATTTTGTTTGATCTCGGGACCAGCTTGTATTTGGGTTTTGGGGCTCACTGGCTCTCCCTTAGCCTTCACAATGGTTTCCATTTACCTTAGCAGAACATACTAACATTTGAGTTTCTAAAAACACTAAGAAAATGTTATCTGACATCATTATCACAAGGTCAGGGTTAATTTTCAGGGATTTAAAGCTAGCAAAGAAAAAAGTAAAAACCCTAGCTCCCAATTTATGTTCCAACTTCTTCAGCATGCACTGCCCTCCTGTTCAGCTTGACAAGACGAAAGCTAAAAACAAAAAACTTATTACCTGAAATGGTTAAAAATTTTAAAGTAAATGGGTTTAATATTAAGAGTACACAGGACGTTGAGGTAGCATAGTACCTTATTCTACCAAGAACAACCTAAATTGCTTGAAGACCTATGATATCTCCTCAAGCCCCACCTCCTCTTCCATCTCTTTTGGTCAGCCATCCATAGAAAACTAATGACTCAACAGCACTCTGACACATCAATCAACTGAGAAACAGACACATTGGTGTTATCCTAATCTCCAGTTTTCATACTTAAAAAAAAAGCCTTTATTTTTCTGCATGCATGCAATCCTTGCCCTGTGGGAGTTTTCATCTATCTGTTTGGATTACACCGGAGTTTTCCCACTGTGTAACACTGTGTCACTTGAATCTCTCACAACCCCTCTGCACTCCTTCACATTTATTTTCTTGTTAGTTGTACTGTGATCAAAATCATTTGCCGTGTTTTGTCAAGCTGCCTGGTTCCTATTCAAGTCTGATAGAAACTTTTAGTAAATAATTTTTTAGTCAAATCCCATCTTGCAGATGTAATTTTACTTCAGTGTTCCTCTGATTTAAGGATTATGATTTATTTTAATGATTAATGGGTAACACTTTAGTTTAAGTACTGCAAAAATGCATCTATTATTCATTTACTTTTATGTAACTAAACCTTAACAAAGGCTGCTTTTAGTCTTAGTTATGGTTATAAGGCATCGGTAAATAGGTTATTCATCTCTGTGCAGTGTGGCATTTGATATGCTGGTAATAATTACTTATGCATATGAAGGATTCCCATGTCTTATACTTAAGAGATTTGTTTCACTTAAGTTAACTGTGACTGTTCCAAAGTGAAGTTATTTTAGTAGGCTTATATTGCAGAAATGAATAGCCACTTTGCTGAAGCACCAAAAGAAGACTTTTTAAAGGTCTTGTTACATAAGAGAAATGAGTAAAAATACATTTTTGCAGTACCTAAACTAATGTGTAACAATCAAAATAAGTGTCTATTAGCTTTAACATTGCAAAGTTTTTAATTTATCAGTAGTTAAAATGTCAACTAAATAACATGATTTAATTTGGTAATAGAAAACTTTTTATAGCCACTGTAAACATCTCTCTGAGTGCTATTCTGCCAGCGTCACCCGTGTGACGCTTTTGATATCTTTTAATGTAGATAAAGTGCCTGTACCATGACCTGTAGTTTGTGTACTTAAGCCATTTCTGTACCCAAAAGCACATGTTGTCCAAAATCCCTCTTACTTGCAGTTTAATAATTAAACACTCAAGAAGCCTTTCATCTAAAGCTTTTTGTAAGTTTAAATAGGTTCGTTTATAACATGTTGGTAGTTAATGAAATATAATCTCCCCAATTGAAGGCAATGCCGATTGACCCTTCAAACACTAGGATTGTCTTTATGTAGAGAAATTAGCTTATATTGTTGGTATAAGTGAGAATATGAGAATTAATTGGTTTCACTCACACTCATGTTTGCATCCAAATTTGTCGATCCATCAGTTTGCCTTTTTTCATTGCTGTATATCAGAAATTACATTAGTAGCATTTACTGTGTATGTGATATGCTTTGAATTTATCACATTTTTCTGCCACACTGCAGGAGACATCTGATTTCTATAAAGTAGTGGTAGTAAAAATGTTTAACTCGTATAACCATGTCCTGAGGACACATTAACACTATTGCATTTGTTTTGCTATTTCCACAGTTCCATAATGTAGAAGCACAAAAAATGCACCATTGTGCATATTAGTGTACATTTTTCCACAGAAAGCTCTCTCTTTGCCATTCTCAAGCAGCAACCCTTTCCTATTGCCTGTTTCCAACAAATGAAATTTAGCATAGATGGTCCTGGTGCCATGGAGGTATGGATGCAATATCATCTTGTCACCAATGATATTTACAACAGAAATTGCTGTGATTGCTATCCTAGGTTTATAAGGTCAGTATAATTACATGTACATAAATGGCAAAGTAGGCATTGTATAACTAAAACAACAACAACAACACACATCACAAGGCTTGTCAAGATGCCTCCATGTGACAAGAAATGACTCCAGCATTTGTTTCCACTAGAAAACTTTATTTAAAAACAAAATGACAGGAGGACACATGTGGAAGTAGCAATATGTGTCTTAAAGCATGTTATAAACTTCCTTTCACTTACAAAAAACACATGAATATTATGTAACTGTCTGAGTCCTGGCGTATTTTGTTTTATTGCTGTTATTGTTATATTTGAATTATTATTTATTATATTTTTATGTAATTCCTGATCTGTGTCCTATGACATTAAATTTACGGTCATTCTGTGTATTTGTAGGTGAAGCCACAGGAGGCGGGGCCACCATGATACCACTGTGGCTGGGTCATCCACATGGCTTCATATTCAGTTAATAAAGAGAACATTAAATTTGATTTGTATTTTGTGTGCGTATTACAGTATGTTATATTTCAGCCAGGGTTTCTCCCCTGGCTGGTGATCATATTCATGTTTTATGTCTTTTTTGTTAATTTTTTAGTCTTTGATTTACGTTAATGTTACTTTTGTTTAGTACTTGCTCTATTTACTATGCTTGTGTTATGTTCCTTGTGATATGTGGGTGGTTCTCCAAGAGGTGCAGGTGGGGCCCCATGCACTTAACGCTATATAGGCAGCTAACCAACAGTCCCTCATGGTACATTCAAATGATCTTGGGAGTGGTGAGTTACTTGCACTTTGTAATTTACTTGTACTTTGTTATTTACTGGATTTTTGACCACTGTGTTCTATATTTTGACTATACTTTGGATTTCATATTAGGACTTCGTTCACCTTCGATTGCCTTTGGTGGCAACTCCTTTTTGCCTTTTTGTGCTCCATGAAGCTTCACTGTTTAACAAAGCCTTGTTGAAAATAAGTCTTTTACTTTTATAAAGATCCTGTATTTGCCCTTATTACTAGCTGGGGTTTGACAGTGATATCCCTCTCTAGTGGGTATTTTTGGGATATTTTGAACCTTGTCCCTCTCAACTCTAGATCAACATAATACATTTCTTATTATATTGCTTCTGGTATTCGCATTTTTGCTTATATTTGGGGATTACTGTTATTAGATCATGTAATGGGACTTGTTTGCTGTGGATTGCTTTTAAAGCAACCTTCTTTGATCTGCAGTGAAGTATTTTTGCTTTCTATTCTATTCTGTTCTATTTTTATTAATACATTTTATTTTTAAAGATTCTTGTGAGACATTTTGATATATTGTGGGATTTAATATGTATTTTGAACTTTTAAAGCCATCTCTCCGTTTTTGGGGCCCGCTAGGGCACAGGCCAGCAGATAGTATTTGGGACATGGCTGTGTTTAGGTGAGAGTCTTCTTCTTATTCAAGGTCTTCTGGCAGTGCCATATACCCTTTTTCCATGTCTATGATTCCAATTCACAACAGTGAAAAACACATCCATATCATTGTGAATCTGGGCATACACCTAAGTGTGAAACTGGCCTGAAACATCCCTCAATTAATTCGTCCTATTCTATTTGCTATAGTTTTTGACTGTTCTCTGTTGTCTGTTTTTTATTTCTTCCAATACTTCCATTGTCAAAACACTTTAATTCGCTTCAGTGTTGCAGGGGCTGAAGTGCATGAGGTATAAATGTAATTTATTGTTTAGCTAGGCACTTAACTTGTTGAAGACAGGTAATAGAATACATTTAATAATATTTGATATCTCTTGCTCTATGTGTACCTTTAGTGCCTTTCCTTTTTGTCCTTATGTGTCTGAACCTCTCTTGACTTCCTGTCTTCTTTTATACTTCCTGTTTTTGAAGGTGACTCTCAGCATGCCTCCTACTCCTTTATTCCACCTTGTATGCCGCACACTTGCAATTCCATTTTTGATCGCATTACCAAAGCTAAAGTAACCAATCAGATTGCTCTGAGGGACTGGACACACACACAGACCTTAGCATTTATATTTTGATTAATTTAGTACCCTGTTTGAAAATATGAATACAAAATAACAATTGACTGATCAGTTTATAATGATAATTTAACCAAAAACATAAATACAATAAAGACTGATATCAGTCAACTCATACTCTGTGTATAAAATTAGATGTCACAGCATTTATATCAAAATTAAAAACGAATAGTATTTTACTATTGTTTGAAACCTTATATATTTGTATGATTAGCCATTTTGGTACACACAAATTCTTGATAGATTTTCAATGCAGATGTACACAGATAAACACCTTAAGATTCCATTTTGTTAGCTTTCATATTCAGACTCACTTATCTACAGATATTGGTAAAGCATCAATACATTACAGACTGTATGTATTGTGAGTAAAAAAAGAAGTCAAATCATACACTTTGTACTTTGAGCCCACCGTACAACGCTGAGCAAAGTGAGAATGCACTGTTTCGGTCTTAACCTCCCAACCTCTTCCCATCTTTCTTCCTGTTGCTATGGTTACTTTGGATGTGCAACAGAGATGTAGCTTTAAAACTGGGAATAAAGATTTAGATATCACTGTCACAGTATTTCAGGGAAAGATTTCTAAAAAAAGAGCTAAAGAAAAAACATGAATATCATGAAAGTGAGCGGACAGTGTGATTTAAATATAAAATTCAGAATTGTACCATCAGTAATTGAAGCTTTTTAAAGCTGCAGAGTTGTCAATAGAGTTGTAAAACCCCCATTATAGAAAAACTGTTATTATACCGGAAGGCCATGTCCTGCATACTAAGCAGCTAAGTCTATTTAGTGCTCACCGCATTAAAGGTGACTTGAAACACAGAGCAGACTCAAGGGTATGAATGTCATATCCTGGACAAATTGAGTATTTATTTTAAGAATGGTAAAGACAGAGACAACTTGCTGTTATCTCTGTCACACTGCTGCTGGGTGGCTAAAAAAATGAGAAACCTGAAAAGCTATTCTTGGGTGCACCTTCATGCTTTTGGCTTTCACATCAGTGCTTAATAAATCTTTTATTAGAACATAAGAAGAAATGTGTTTTAAAAAAAGCAAATGACATTCAAATCCTAATGTGTGCAATCCCCCCTTGTCTCAAGTGGATTTCCACCTGGTATTTCACATTCTTCTTGCATCCCAAGGATATACAATACTGGGCAAATGTCACAGATACTTTAGATTGTTCACAAAAATATTTGTCTTAGATGGAAATTTCAAGTCTTCTGGATTAGTGTATCAATAGAAGAGCATATTGTTCCAAACATTTCTTTTGCCAAATGTAAGGCAATACAGAAGAATAGCTGAACACCCTAAAAGAAAGGAACTAGCAACTCTCCAGTTAAAAAAGTGAGATCTTTACAATGATACAGGCTAGTGCTCAATTGAGAAAAATTAAAAATTTGATGCAAATGATTAATGTCATCATGTGTAGTTTGAACCAAATTGATTATCTGAAACACCTATGTGGGAGAATTAAATTGTTCAGGGGACAACCAGACTAACAGGTGAGGTTGGGGTAGATTTGGCAGTTCACCCATGGTAAAAGTGAGCATGGCAGGTTGCTCAATCCTGCATCATCAAGATCTCTCCCAAGCATAAATTTCATTGCAGACAGGTACATTTGCAGATGTACAGTTCAAGGCAGGGTTGCCAGACCTCCCAATTTGAGTGGGATTGTCCCGAGTTCAACAGACAAAGCCAAGTCCCACACTGCTTCTGAAAATCCCGATTGCGCAAAAATTGTATGTAGAAAACAAACTTACTTCAATTTATACATTGAATATCTAGTTAAAGAGGCTAGACAGCCTGACACCTTTTATGAATATAATTTGTCAATGTTAGCTGAATCCAAGTGTTTGAATTGTATGTGTTTGTGTACGTCATGTGTTTGTGTTGTAAAATTGGGGGAGGGGGGGTTCCTGAAAACATGTTATGGTGTTATAAACCACATTATTGTGCCCTTTACTGAGCTTGTAAGAAAATATTTTAGGAGCAGGCAGATGGCTCTTCACAAGCTGGATGGAGCATGATGCTTGAGTTACAGCAGACCCTCTGTAAAAGACAGTAAGTGTGTTTTTTGAGAGGATTGAGGAAGGAAGGCAGAGATTTTCATAGATAACTTACAAACAGAAGCTACTTTTGATACTTTTTTACTGTTGTATCTTTTACCCTTTGTGGTGAGTTTTTGATTCATGCAGAGTTTTGTTAATTTAGATTTTAACTCAGGGGTCACCAACCTTTTCGAAACTGAGAGCTACTTCAAGGGTATATACAATGATACAAAGGGCTAGTTGTTTGATACAAACTTCCTGAATAACATAAAGTTGCACAGTTCACCTTTAAAGATGATAATAATAATAATAACAACAATAATAATGAATATTCATATATCATGTCCTGTTTGTACTAACCGGTACCTTTGTAGCATTTTTAAACAAATCAGGAACTCTGTCCAATGTTTCTACAAATTATCTGTTATAAATTTTAAAAACATCAGTTCTTTAACATTTTTAAATGAATCATATCACATTTGTACTAATCACCAAATCTCATTTGTTACATTTTTTGAACAAATTATTTTTTACATTTTTGCACAATATTTGACTTTAACGTTGCCATGGTGTTTCAGTGAAAACATCTGTTATCTCTTTCTTTGTCTGTAATTGTCTGTTAGTGGGGAACCTGGCATTTCATGCAGTTCACCTGTGTACTGTAATCTGGGATATAATTTGACACTACAACTCTGGGTGAGTCTTGTAGATGTGCATCAGTAAGGCGTGTTCTGTGTTTGTTTTTGATGAAATTTATATCCGAAAAGGTTGATTCACAGAGATAGGTTGAACCAAAAAGGCAGGCAACTTTCATAGGTGTTGTGCATACACCTTTGTACTTTTCTGTATCCACAAGACACCAAAGGCTTGGTGCACCCTGATGGGCTTTGAGGTGGAGGTCATTGTGCAACATTAGGATTTCAATCTCCGCCTGTCCAGCATCTAAGTTGAACGCTGCACTGCTCTTCTGCCCAGGTTTGTAGGTACTGAGTTTATAACGGAAGTGTCAAGTGTGGACCTCGTCACCATGAGGCAAATCATTTATTAAATCCACAAACATCATTGTTAATTTTTAAAAGGGAACCCGTTAACAACCAGTGCCGTTCACTAATAACATTTTTCTACAGGAATGACTGTTAACACCGGTTAAATATAATTTCATGGACAATTAGAACTGCCTACATAAAAGAACTACCATACAGCCAAATGTTTACTCACCTATCACTATGATGAGAACAATGTGGTCTTGGCTATCTGTGGTTTCATTCACTACAACATAAATTTTCTTGCCACAAAACTTTTGAAGAACTGTGTTCACATGTTGTTCAAAGACATGGGGCAAATGGCTTTGACGAAGACTGCTCTCATTTTCTGGCAGCGTGCGTCCTTGTTTACAATGCTTAATTAAGAAAGGACGCATCTTCATCATTTTTTTGAGTGGTATGTCTGACTCGCATGACCACAAACTGGCGTCTTGCATCTGACGATTTTGTTATTTCCTCTGTTGTTACCTGAAGGGCAACATTTTTGATCCTAAATTCTCCTTGTTCTTTAGAAGGGTCTTAGATTTAACGTGGTCATTGCAAGAATCTTTTCGTTTCCAGTCTATATGGTATGCTAGCAAAACTTGTAGAAAAGTTGTTGTCCAGATTCGTAAAAGTCACCGGGATATTCTTGCGCCATCAATTTTGCAGTTAAGCTTGTGTTTCTTAGTTTTTTCTACGCAGTTAGGGTATCTGATACTGCTCGCTTTGACATTTCTGTCTCGTGCAGCTAGCTAATTCACGTGCCTTTAACATACAAGAAAACATACAGGAAACGCGTGCACAAACAGATAGAGGCACGACTGGATTTCTACAAGAATTGCATTTGCTTGAAAAACAACAAACAAAAAGAAAATAGTATCTGAAAAATAAAATTACAGATTATTCAATCGTTTAATTTATCGGGAAGTTTTGTAACAGTCACCCCTTCAGCCTCTAAATTCTATTTCCGTTTTTAAATCTAAAATCTGTTTTTATGTGTTAATTTTGTAATTCAGTTTATGTTTTCCGCATCGCGTAAATGATGGGGCCCTAATAATGGTAAGTTTTCTTTTACTTTTCTGCCATGTTTTTTTTTATTTTTAGGGGGTAAAAACCGAGTCTAGTTCCACATTGTAGCTGCGCCCATTTGCTTGTCTCAGAGAAAAGTGAGATGGAGGTTTGTCTTGTGCATGATACTGAACTTTGACTGCAGGCTACCCCCCAATCTACATCAATGCAAGTGTTATTGATTCAAAAAGAACAGCAACACAATTAAATATAATGTTTAGATGGAGCTCCATGGTGTCTAGTGGTATTTTTAGAACATGCCCTGCGGGCAACTCATATAGTCCCTGTGGGTGACCAGTTGCCCGCGGGCACCGTGTTGGCTACCTCTGTTTTATCTGAAACATTTGATTACATTATTTTTCTTGACACTGAAATTATTTAATTTCTTATAGCAAAACTATTTTATGGAGCTGTTTATTTACAGTTGCCATAGCATTACAATAATCAGATGGCTGGTAATGCATAGTGTGAGTTCTTACAGACACAACAGTATAAATAATAGCATTTTATGTTTGAGCAAGAATTCTGCATTACATCATTTCAAACTTCTTAGTGAAGTTTAAAGTAAAATCAGTTCACAACAAATAATACACACAAAATATAACTTTTTATTTAAGATGATTCAGTTTTGGCCTTACATATTCTAGTTACATTTCTTTAAGTTAAATATTAATTACTGTTTATGTTACTAAATACTGTATGTTGTGAACATTTACTGTGTATGATCAGAAGACTATGCCATTATGGCTTGCTATATAATTACATTAGGAAAAAAAACACTGAAAATTTCCTTTTACCTTCATATGTATAACTAATACATGAAAACTTAATTTAGTGACGTGTCAGTTATTAATGGTTTCCAGCACAGAGGGCATGGAGCTGAAGCTTGGCTGAGATATTTCCTGATCTGTCAACCAGTTCCCGCTGGTTGGTGTCCATCACCAGAGAGTCAGCTGTTGTTAAAACTTGCATATGAACAGGAAGAGCCCAATTTTCAAGCATTCTGTCCTTCTAATGCCAAGACCAGCTCAGCTCATAGTTAAAAGAGAATGGCTCTTGAAAGTCTAAAATCACTTATAAGCCAGTCATCATCACAGCCAAAAAATATGACTGGTTCCTAAAAGTTTGCTCCCTTCATATTTGACGATTTGTATACTTTTCAACAAGTGCCAAAGAAGACATGTTATGTCAAACCATTAGGATATAAATAGGTTAAAAGGCATTAGGTTTATAACTTTCTGAATAAACACGGATAATAAATCAAACTTGTTTTTTTTGTCGTTTTTTTCTAATCCTTAGAAGTGACAATGGGTAAGACTATGTGATCTGATGAAAAAACAAAAAAGTTCTTCAGTGCAAATACACAGCATTGACCTTCTTAAAGGGAACTAAAAATTATAAAGTCTATATTCCATCACTTTAGAGGTGTAATATATTTGTCATATCAACACACATTATAATAACAGCTCGGCAATATAAATTATTAAACACTTAAGTCATCATTTAGTTGGTTTGGCTACATTTTCCTGCTTGATCAAGGGTGTTATCATTTCCCAGTTTACATGAAATGTTGCATATGGATGGATCAGAATTACCACAAATAAAGCCAAGCTTTCTCATCAAGTTTTCTTGTATAAATCCCAGCCTTTGCATGGAAACCTGAGTACGTACATTTCAAGCCTCTTTTTGTGTGTACGCAGGTTTTATAAATTTGACCCCTTGTCCCTTAAACTATTATCTGCCTTGCTCTATCTATTTAAACATATGCAGGTGTCAGTGCTTAACTTGGTCTCAACGATCCTGAAGAGTGTGATGCAGATACCATGATAATAATAGTGTTCATGTTGTGCAGAAAAAGCATGAGTCTAGCCGCATCTTATTCTCTGTTCACATTTGTTGTTTTGGAGGCATCTCTCTTGGCTCATAACAATGGCAAAGTAAGGTAATGAGTCTTGTTAGGCACTTAGATTATGGTGTTCCTGTTCCTGCTGTGTTGTTGACTGTTCCTATGTCTTTTTCCTCTAATTTTCTGTAAGACATGGCACAACTATTGCTCCTTTTTAAGATCTTTAACCTTATCAAATCACTAACCAATAGAGAATAACCTTATATACCAATGTCACAATGATGTGACATATCATGACACCAGTAGTCACAAGGTGGCAACAGATGCTGTTGCCACACCCACCATATGACGAAACAGCATGGGATCCTGGTTGGTATCCCCCCAGGCAGACACTTGGTCCTGTCTCACCCTCTGGAAATGTCCATCTATCAAATGCAGCCAGATGTTACGTGGATGTCCCATTGACCTGGTCTAGCCACTCGTGTTCTCAACAATGAGGATCCTGAGAGCTGGATCACCCTCGGGTAATCGTGCCACAAGGCTTTAGTGCAGTAACTGACACTCCTTCAAAATGCAAGTAATGTGCTTCATTCAGGACTCTGTGAGCAACTGCTCACTGTACACAAATTCAACCCAGAGGTACCCAAGGATTTTACGAAGAGACACAGTACCAAGGAGTCCAGTCTTTGTCTCAGGTCACTGGATTGCGTCCATGTCTCGCAACGATATATCAAGACAGGAAGCACCAGGACTCTAAAGACTTGGACCTTCGTCCTTTTGCAAAGATATCAGGAGTGCCACATACCCCTTTCCAGTGACCTCATGACCCCCTATGCTCTCCAAATCTGTCAACTGACTTCATAGGAAGTGTCACCAGAGACATGAATGTCACTGCTGAGTTAAGTAAACCACTTGAAATTATATATTTAGGAGAGGCTTAATTCAATAAATTGAAATTAATAAATACGTGTTTAGATTGTTGTCAGGGATTATCTGACGGTTATCCCTGTCCATCAGCATCTATTTTTATGGCAATCACAGCACTTCTGAAGATGATGCTATTTAAAGAAGGATGCCAATAGACTGTGCGTTCTGTGCATTTCACATAGTAACTCAGCAAAGATGTATCTGGCTTTGAGTGTTGGAGAAGGATGGGCTCAAGATACACCAGCTTGAGTGTATAAGGTACAGCAAAATCTCCTGAGATTTTCACTTTTGGTTCTATTATTTATTATGGGGCAATGAAGTTTACCATTTACCTGTCTGGTGGTGTTCAAGTTTCTGTTCACCCACAACAATGTCACTGGACCACCATCAAAACAATAAATAGTGAACTTTATTGTCCCATAATAGATAATTCAGTTAGCCTTCTGTGTAGCAAATAAATGGCAATATATTTGTAAAAATAATAAAAGCAGAAAGAAAAAACACAACTGATAATTTCTTTCTTGAACTACATACAGTATCTCTGTAGAGAGACAGATAAGAATAATTTTTGGGCAAGGTTAGCATGTCACCGTTCCGTGAATGTCTTGTAACTGATGTCATTGATATGTGTGGGTGTCACTGCCATTTTGCACCTTTCCCTAGACCTGTTAAAGATGGAATGGCTGAATGTGCAAGGCCAGCCAATGATTCATGGGGATGTGAGTACCTGGCTTGAAGGGCCAAACAAACTGTAAGGGGAGGAGTCGACCACATGTAAATCTGTGGCGGGAAAAAGGTGAAGGAGGAGGAGAGAGTGCCAGACACAGGAGAAGGAAAAGGAGAAGCAGACACTACCAAAAAAAGCAAGAGGGAAAGCTACTTAATTTGATGGGACAAAGACAGGTGAACCCGGGTTCATTTCTGTGAGAATCACAAAGTCATTCGGGAGAGGACCTGACGGGCCAGCATAAGGGATTGTGTAACATTACGTTTCCCAGAACAGGAGGTATGGCTCAGTGTGTCCTTCGCCATTACAAACTGTAAATAATCATGTTTACCAGTGAATATTTAAAGGACACTGGTTTCATTAATTTGTTTTTCACATTTGTTTATTAGTGGTGTATGTTGTTAATTATTTTGTTTTGTGATTTGTGTGTGTGTGTGTGTGGGGGGGGGTATTGAAGTGCTGCATGGTGGTATTATGTGTACAGGGGTTTGTTTGTTGTGTCCAATAATAATTCTTTTGTAACTCAACTTTGTTTTTGCTGGTGTGCTTCTGTACTTGTGGTGGTCTAATAGGAAAGTAGTGTTGGTCGCTAGCGCCCCGGATCATTTCTTTATTTTTTTTCTTTCTCCTTGTTGCTGCTCTAGGGCAGCAGTGTATGTTATAAACCCCAATGACTCTCATAGCTGTTTTAATTGTGCATTACAGTTGAACATCTTGGCCTTAAATTTACCTGGCTCTGCTGCTCTTGTTAAGATTCTCAGGTGTTGTGACATTGCGGCTATAGTTTACTTGCGAGGTCTATTTATGTATCCTGCACCACAACACTCTGCTGTGACATTAGTAAATATCAGCTGCTGTGATAATGGCTCCTTTTGGGTTCTTTCATGTATCTTTTGTTATTACTGTTACAGATTGTTTTACTGTTTAGAATCTAGGCCTTCTTTGGAAATTTGTCTCCCTCATTCATTTATACCTTTTGAACTGCTCTTTTGATTTTTGGTAACTACTATCAATCCATCCATTTTCCAACCTGCTGAATCCGAACACAGGGTCACGGGGGTCTGCTGGAGCCAATCCCAGCCAACACAGGGCACAAGGCAGGAACCAATCCAGGGCAGGGTGCCAACCCACCGCAGTGGTAACTACTATCTATTTATTATTTGTTATGAGTTTGATATTCTTGTTTATTGCTTGTTTAATTTCTTAGTTTCTTTCCTTTTTTTCTTTTTGGTTTAAATGTATCTTTTATTAATGGTTAAGTTCTTTTGGTTTCAGTTCTTAACTTTAACTGTTTTATTAATGAACCAAATAAGTGTTTAGTGGCTGATCATGAGTTTTAGTAAGGTTTGTTAGATTTGGCCCTTTCCATCTTAGATTAGTCGTAACAGTTTATTTACATGTGTTTTTCATACAGATGTTAAGTGTTAAGTGCATTACAGACAACAATCAACCAGGCAGAAAAGCCAGTAGAAAAAGTAGGAAAAATTATAGTTGACTTAATTGTTGCATTCGGCTTTTATGTACTAATGCTTATTCAACACAAAAAAAACCACAAGCGCAGATTCAAAAATATAAAACAAAAAAAGAGAGAAGAATGCAGTGCATGACAATTCTGTAGTCAGAAAAGGAATAGTAATAACAGGAGGAGACTGTGGATAACGTGTGCAGAGTAACAGACAGGCTGCAGTCAACAGTACTCACAACTCATTAGATTTTCCAGTTTATTTTGTGTTCAGGTTTTTAGTATGTCCATATTCTCTAATTTGATTGCTTAGCACATTTCGGGAACTGTTAATCTATGCAACTCCAGGTCCAACCCTCCCTATTTCCCTGTTTTAAATAATTCATTAACTTGTCCCACTGCTACATGCCCAATCTTTTCCAAATAGTCCCCCTTATGCACTCTATATACTGTATATGTCATTCTTTCCTTCACCAAGATTTGTATCTTTAGCCGATTTTCTCATTGTTACATGAACAAGCTCATGGCTCAGGGTAGACTTTCTTAAGACCACCTTATTGTACCTTCCATGAACTTTAAACCTTTCATTTTTAAAAACAGCTGCCAATGATCCTTTTACAGATGTCAAATGCTCCAGCATGGAACATGAAAATGGAAATTTCCTCAAGCTGCAGCCCTTACTTTATAAACACATCCCTCTCAGTATGTGCACAAAGTGAGATTTCTTGCCACTGGTGCAAAACTGCATGGCTAAACTACTTACTGCATATCACACCATTTACTTTATAAATCATTCCGATCTACAACTGAAGAACACTAGTAACTTGCTAGCAATTCAAAATCATATTGGGCACCCTATGGCAAAATACTACATGGTTTCCACTACCAGATAATTTTGTGTATTTTAACACTCCTCTAAGAAGTTTCTTTATTTAAAAGATATAAAATATCTAAAAGGCAAGGTGTATTCTCTAGGCCATGTTAATCTTTCCTCTCCTCACCTCTTACATTCAAAGTGAGTTTTTTTATTTATGTATTTTTTAATGATTTTCATTTTTATGTGAAATGGTCTATTTTATATTCATTGTTATTCCTGAAAAAATGTTTAGGTCTAGTTTATCCTTTATACTTTCATTATCATGAGCTAGCTATGGTATATGTCATCCAGGAATGCCCTATGTTGAAAAGGCCACAGACTAGCTAAATGAAAAATTGGGGTTAGCCACCTTGAGCTGGTGATTCCCTGGATGCATTGGCACCATCTAAAGTTTTGTAAGTGAATTGCAACCCGCTTTATTTTTATTTGTGGACCGACAGACTGATGATGAGCACCACTGCTTCTGAGTACAGCGTGGCAAATATTGGATAGAAACTACATTAATTCAAGGTATTTTGGAAATGTTGATTAGACCAAGAGTGGGATGGTATCTCATCAGATATTCATTGGTATTTGCACATTCTCTGTGATAGGCTGCTGCTGTGCTTCAGCCAGGGTTCTCCCCCTGGCCAGTGATCAAATTTCATTTTTATGCCTTTTGGCTCATGTTTGAGTCATTTGTTTATGCTGCTATTTATGTTATTTCCATTATTCTGTGTTTTTTAATAGTTTTGGGTATTATTTAATTTCTGTGTCTATGCTATTACTATGTGTCCTGTATATTGTGCGTGATTTCCTAAGAGGGAATTTTGCTCTTCCCTGAACTCAGGCTCCTTACCCTCTCCAGTCACAGCTAGGAAAGATCTAACAGCTGCTCTCTTCTCCTCTCCAAACATGTTTTATATTTCATCTGCTGCTTTTGTGTCTTCACATGTACTCCCATTAAACAGCAACCATCTCCACCTGTGCTCACTGAAATCATAATTAGTTCTGATTATCAGTCTGCCTTTCACACATGATAATTAATCCAAAAAAATTAGAGGCAATTACACTGTTTTGCAGCCTGTTCTACTGCCAGCTGGACCCCAACAATATACTGTATATGTAAATTATATGTGGTCTGTTATATTCTCAGGACGACTGTAGCCTGCACAAGAGCACTACGATATTGTGTGAATTGTGCCAGCCCCTGATTTTAGTAACACTGTGCTACAAGTAACATAGTGGATTAACCTTGTGCTTCTTCATCATTCCTGCTGAGTCCTCACTTTGTTTTGGAGGTTCTGCCAATTCCTACCCAATTTCTTTTAGCATACACATTTAGACAGGTAGTGGGTGTCCTCCTATACTTGGGTATAGCAAGTGATTTACTTAAGAGTGATATTATTCCAATACTTTTTCTTATAAAGATTTTGAATGAATGGGAAAAGTTTGTTGGACGATTAAAAATATTAACAGTTACATAATAAAATATCCAAATAAGTATAGGCCAATACGTTTAGCTACATCACTGGTAAATAAACAGAAACAATTACTAAGAACAAGATGATGTGACAGTACGCAGTAAGTCACTTTTAAACCATTACCTGCTAATTTGTTAAAAATCTCTTGTTTTTATTTAATTTTCATTTAACATGAGCAAAAACTGGGTAGTGAAAGAATTAAAAAAATACAAACTGTACTTACCTGTTTGTGGAGGCGATGAGCAGTAAGACCTGCGTTGGGCCATCTTGGAAATGGCCTTTCTGAGACTGGGAAACTATGCAGAGCAACAAATTCCCTAAGATTTAAAAGAGAATTTGGCTCTGTTACAGCCTCATGTGCAGTGGGACAGGATATAAGATTAATCATTTTTTTAGTATTATTTTATTAAATACAGTATTTCCCGAGTAGAATGGAAAAGAAAGGCTCTAGGCGTATTGTTTATTCTAGCTAAAGATACTTTAAAGATTTTTTTCTTTATTGTGTAATGTTGTTAAGGTTATTAGTAGTGAGATAAAGGAGGTTGGCCCCATATCGGGATAGTGTTTGAATTTCACCTGTTTGTTATATTGGTTAAAGCTGGAGAACATAAGAGAATATCCCTGAAGGACAAAGGAGTTTTGATGTAATGTGAAGGCATATCAAATCAGTTAAAGAAGTTGGCTTTTTCAGTTTAAGAACCGCTGCAATGGGGATTTAATCCGTGTATTCTACTCCTTTAAGATTATTTATTACCTTCATTCTAAAATCTTGTAAATTTAAACCTTAACCTTTTTCCATTTGGTTTATTTATTTTTGCAAAGGCATACTCATTTTTTATTACTATTGATTCACTTTAATTTTTATGTAAATGAATCCCTTTAAATTTTTTTGTAGCATGTTAACGTGTTTCTCCTCATTGGTGTCTACTTCTCTTACAACCATGGTTTTGTTTAAATTAGGACTTGACTTGTAACAGATTGAACATCTTATGAACAGGTCTATTAGTGAATAGTAAACAATTCTTTACCGGAGGGATGTTCTGCTTCAGTAATATTCCTTATAAAATTCTAGGAGGAAACAACAAAAGCATACAATCAGGGATGTGCATATGATATTATTTGCATGGATTTTCAGAAGCATTTTGATAAAACACCACATGAGAGGCTACTGATCAGAATAAAAGAAGTTGCAATTCATTGTGCAGGTGGGTACAGAATTGTCAGACATATGTACCTGAAAAACAACTTCAGGCTTGTCAACTTGTAATTCCACAGCAAGCCAAAGGTTCATTTCTTCTCCCCTTCATCTCTACAGATCCAGAAACCAGCTGCCCTGGCTCGGCAGTAAACAGATGACTAATTTTTTCAGATTAACTGGAAGATGCATGCAAAAGGTAAAACAAAACATATAAAATATAAATGAAATGAACGAAACTAAGATGAGAGGCAAGAGTCACAGTTAAAAATCAGGCAACAAGTCAAAACCAGGTAAGACACAAATATCAATAACAAGAGAGCTCTTTTAGAATTTAAAGCCTAAAGCAATTTTCCTTTAGCTACGCTCTCCTTCTCAGGGGTGGGGTTTGATTAGTCTTCAAATTTGTTGGGTTATAAATCGATCTGTTTGTATGGAATGATTACAATGAAAATTAATAAAATAAAAATATTAATAATAAAGAATTTAAAGGATTTATCCACAGATCAGATAACGCTTGGTGCAAACCTTTAAATCTGTTCTTCTGTTAGACTGAAGGTCTTGACCCCAGAGACCACACCCCTAAAAACATGGAATGCCACTCTGACAACAGGTATGCAAAAAGGTGTCTAAGACAGAAAAAGACCATAAGACCCTAAAATTCAGCCCTGATCATGTACACCAATGGAAGTGACATTACTTCCATTTCTGAGGCTGCTGGACCTGCCCTTTCCACCTCACTGACTTCATGACCAGCAGCATCATCATCTTTCTACAATCTAATGACAGACTTACCTCTGGAAAGATGTTTCTTTCAATGTTAAACTTAGTTTATTATTTTGTTGTTTAATATACTGGGCTTGCCGTAGGGTACTCCAAATTTTTACCTTTGCTTTGTACTTTGTTTCATTTACAATATATATGTATTCAAATACAGTATATATACTGAATATATGAATATATATATATATACTGTATATATACTGTGGCAGGCGGCCGGGGCACTTGCCTGACTGGGATGCCCCTGCCACATATGTTCCGGAGGCGCAGGCATGGGAAACCCAATACCTCCCCCTGGATGCTAGATGGCAGCCTCCCTGGGTTGCAGCGGTGCCTCGGACTCTCCCGGGGCTTAATGGGGGTTGAAGTGTTGTACAGCCCTGTTGGGTTCTGCAAGCGCCGCAATGGGGTGCTGCAGCAGGAGCTGCTGAACCCTTCTGGGCACTGGTTTCGCCACACTCGGAAGTGCAGCCGTATGTCGGCAATCAAGCACCTGGAGCACTTCTGGGTGCCCAATAAAAGGAGCCAGCAACCACCACTCAGTGGCCAGAGTTGGGAACAACAACAACAACAACATTTATTTATATAGCACATTTTCATACAAAAAGTAGCTCAAAGTGCTTTACATAATGAAGAAAAGAAGAATAAAAGACAAATAAGAAATTAAAATAAGACAACCTTAGTTAACATAAAAAGGAGTAAGGTCCGATGGCCAGGGTGGACAGAAAAAACAAAAAAAAACTCCAGAAAGCTGGAGAAAAAAATAAAATCTGTAGGGGTTCCAGGCCACGAGACCGCCCAGTCCCCTTTGGGCATTCTACCTAACATAAATGAAATAGTCCTCTTTGTAGTTAGGGTTCTCACGGAGTCACTTGATGCTGATGGTTATACAGACTTCTGGCTTTTAATCCATCCATCATTGTTGGAACATCATGGTGCTTTGGGTAGATGGTGGTGGCACAAGCCACCACCAATAGGACACCGGAAAAGGAAACAGAAGAGAGAGTAGGGGTTAGTACAAATTTTGAATGAATAGTTATTATAATGAATTGGATATACAGAGTGTCAGGATTAAATTACAGTGAAGTTATGAGAAGGCCATGTTAAAGTAATGTGTTTTCAGTAGTTTTTTAAAGTGCTCCACTGTATTAGCCTGGCGAATTCCTACTGGCAGGCTATTCCAGATTTTAGGTGCATAACAGCAGAAGGCCGCCTCACCACTTCTTTTAAGTTTTGCTCTTGGAATTCTAAGGAGACACTCAGTTGAGGATCTGAGGTTGCGATTTGGAATATAAGGTGTCAGACATTCCGATATATAAGACGGGGCGAGATTATTTAAAGCTTTATAAACCATAAGCAGAATTTTAAAGTCAATTCTGAATGACACAGGTAACCAGTGTAGTGACATCAAAACTGGAGAAATGTGTTCGGATTTTCTTTTCCTGGTAAGGATTCTAGCAGGGAAGAGGAAGACAAAGCTTGGAGGAGTGGTGGTTGAAGAGAAAGGAGAAGAAAGTGTGTGGCGTGTTTGGTGGTGCTTGCACACTTGGGACTGTGTTGTGCCTGTGGGGATTACAGGAAAGACGTGCCCCACAGGTGAAGAAAAATAAAAGTCTTCTTATTTTATACGTGCCTCCAGTGTGAATCTGTATCGGGTTGGGCACTTATATAGCACCTTTTTACAATATATATATATATGTATCTGGATAAGAATATATATAAAAAGTTTCTTAAGTTTGCAGATAATCAAGAATCAGCCAATAAGGACAGAATAAAGGCTTGGGCAAATATGTGGCAGATGAAATTTAATGTAAGTAAATGAAAACTTTCACAAATAGACATTAGAAATGTAGGAAGAAAAAATGTTCAATACAGAATGAGAGATCTAAAAAATTAAAATACATCTTATGAGAAGAACGTTAGACTCATAGTGGACACATCATATTCTACATCCAAGCAGTGTGGTGAAGCAGTAAAGAAGACAAACAGGATGTTAGGTTATATAGCACAATGTGCAATACTGTCTTCAGTTTCATTCTCCATATTACAAAAAAGACATAGTCACTCAAGCAAAAGAGCAACTAGGTTGATTTCGGGACTACAAGGAATACACTATGAGGAAAAACAAAAGAAACTAACCATTGTGGAGGATTGCCGGCTTTCCAGTCCGGCCCTCACCCCCAGGCCGCTAGGAGGAGCCCTCCGGACAGCATATTGGTGCCCCGAGTTCCAGCAGGGCCTCATGGACTCTGTAGTTTTTATACACAGCCCTGCTGGATACCTTGGGGGCCGCCAGGAGTCGCTGCGAAGGGCCTCATGGACTCTTTTCTGCCCTATAACCTGGGAGTGCATCCCAGTCACGTGACTGGAAGAAGCGATGTGCTCCCGGGATGAAGAAAAGGACTTTGCCCTGACCCGGAAGGAAAACGGACTTGTGGGTTTGGCTTAGAGCCACTTCCGGGTCAGGGGCTTTAAAAGGACTCTGGGTGAGCCCAGACATTTGAGCTGAGCTGGGAGGTAGGGTGGCGACGTGTCTGGGAGTGGAGGAGTATTATTGAGAAAGAGTTTATTGTTAGTATATGAGTGTGGTGTGGAGAGTGCTTTGTGCACCGTACAATAATAAAAATAATAGTTATTGTACTTTCACCTGGTCTCAAGAGTGGTACCTGAGGGTTCGAGAGGTGGATGACGCGCTTAACTGCTACACTGGCGTAGTCGGCAGGATTCTCTGGCCGTCTGGAGGCAGAGGATCTGCAGTAATAATTAAATTCGTTGTGGCAGAGAACCCTAAGAAGGTCCATCTAGTGACCGCGGAGGTGAAAACTCCACCCGCGACCAAGAGCGCTGCAGCGGGAAGCCTATATCTTCAGCAGGCAAGAATGGGGAAAAAGTCTGGCAAGAAGAAGGCCAGCATCAACTGGGTGAAGACCGCAACCGATGCCGAGCTGTACTGGCTTCACCTAACTGGGTGTGAGGGGGACCGACAGTCGATAAAAGCTGAGCAAGTCTGAAGGGCGCAATTGCAAGTAGGCTGCCAGCAATCGGCTACGTCAACAGCCCTGAAGGAGTCGGGGACACAGCGGGAGAATCCGGAGGTATGTGCCGGGGCAACGCCCGATGGGCAAGGGATTGTTTGTTCCTATTTTGCAGAGGCCTGCCTTCGGAAAACACCCGCTGATTCGGATACCTGCCTCGTACCGTGGCAAGATGGCCGCGATACCCAGAAGGCAAGTCGGATGGAAGCGGCCAACCCATTCGTGGGATCTATCCACGTGACCTCACGCGACGACAACCAGGAAGAAGGTCAGTTGGGAGCCGTCGGTGAGGTCAGTAATTCCCCAACGCGTCTGCGCTCCCTGAAGGGGAAGGGGGCGGCGAGCGAAGCAGCGCCATCTGTAAATAAAAAGAAAGAGAGACGGAATGTGACTGAAGGATCTGCCGCTAAAGTGAAAGAGGCAGATCCCAGTCGGCTTGTTGCAGCCACCCGTCCCTCAGAAGACTCCAAATCCCAGGAGCAGATGACCAAAACAAGGAAGTGGCCTTACTGCCGACCGAAACAAATAACTTTACAAACTTGCAGGAGCTCGAGAAATGTCTCGCGCCCCTTTACGCTTTCTTCCAGGGACTACAGGAGGTGAAGGAGCGTGTTGAAGAGCTGGGAGCTGCAGCCGAAACGCCGTTGAGGGGATTGCACGAATACCTTCGGCGGTTAGGCCGTGAAGCCCCAGCCTCTATTGATTCGGCGGTGCAGGTGAGTGAAATCTGCGCCGTATATGATAAGGGGACGCAGTGTGAATCGGCACCGCGTTTAATAAGTTGCGGTTGCCAAAGCGCTGTGTCTCCGACAATAGAGTGTGGTACCATGACGGAGTGGTTGGGCAGCGATCCGATAGAACCGGGGCGGCGATATCAGACGCCGCTCCGGGATAACGCGGACCGTAAAAGCCCGACCCGCGTGGAAAAGGGGTTGCCGTTGGTTAATGAAGGGGCGGGAGAAGTGCCGATCGTCCCGGGACAGCTGAATAGTGCTGTTACCCGGAGCGATGCGGTACTAATGACGCCGCCTCCGAGTTTACACAGGACAACGGGCGTGCAAACAGCAAAGAGGCTCTCTCTCTTTCATAGAGAGCCTCACGTTGTGCACAAGCCCCAGAGAAAGCAGGAGATCCCCACACAGAAATGCGGGTCTCCTAACAATATAAAGAAAAGGGCAGAGAGCAGCAAAGCGGCTATAATTCCCTCCTTGGCGGAGGACAGGGCGGAGCTAACCCTGACGGAGTTTCCAAGGTGTTTTAGGTCCCAAGAAGAGAGGCGACCAGGAGGACGGCGGCGGTGTTACAACTGCCGTCAACCGGGCCATCTATGGCGAAGTTGTCCCCGGAGGACAGGGGAGCGGTGGGTTAACCGGTACACTGTTCCCCCAAGGTTCGCTGGGGGGTCTCGACATCGTCGCCAGGGTCCGGACGACGCGTCCTCTTGGAGGAGAACGTCCCTCGCGGGGACCAACGCTCCGCCCCAGTTGGCTTCGCTGAGAGGGGGGAACTGTGGAGGATTGCCGGCTTTCCAGTCCGGCCCTCACCCCCAGGCCGCAAGGAGGAGCCCTCCGGACAGCATATTGGTGCCCCGAGTTCCAGCAGGGCCTCATGGAGTCTGTAGTTTTTATATACAGCCCTGCTGGATACCTTGGGGGCCGCCAGGAGTCGCTGCGAAGGGCCTCATGGACTCTTTTCTGCCCTATAACCCGGGAGTGCATCCCAGTCACGTGACTGGAAGAAGCGATGTGCTCCCGGGATGAAGAAAAGGACTTTGCCCTGACCCGGAAGGAAAATGGACTTGTGGGTTTGGCTTAGAGCCACTTCCGGGTCAGGGGCTTTAAAAGGACTCTGGGTGAGCCCAGACATTTGAGCTGAGCTGGGAGGTAGGGTGGCGACGTGTCTGGGAGTGGAGGAGTATTATTGAGAAAGAGTTTATTGTTAGTATATGAGTGTGGTGTGGAGAGTGCTTTGTGCACCGTACGATAATAAAAATAATAGTTATTGTGCTTTCACCTGGTCTCAAGAGTGGTACCTGAGGGTTCGAGAGGTGGACGACGCGCTTAACTGCTACACCATTTTCAATTAAAGCAAAAGAAGATTAAGAGGAAACCTTATTAAAGTGTTTGAAAATATGAAGAGAATTAGTGCAGCACATTAATTATTCAACAAGGCATATTGTATTTCACACAGGTACTGTATTTGAAAGTTTTTCTTCACTCAGAGACCCATACATACAGTAAGTAGAATAAATTATGAGGTAGTGTGGTAGATAGCCCGGACACAGACAGACAGACATCATTTTAAGTTCCCAACACACGTTTATTTACACTAAATATAAAGTCAATTAAGTGCACAACCCAGTGCCGCAGCACCAATCACCCCAACAGTCCAGGCCTCTGTCCACAATATGCCTTCAGGCCGCCTCCTTCTCTCCTCTATCTCTCTTCACTCTCAGACCTCGTCCTCTTCCACCCGACTCCAGCCTTGATTGAAGGGGGGCGGCCCCTTTTATAGTTACCCGGATGTGCTCCAGGTGGTTCCCGGCAATCTTCCGCTGACACGCCCCTGTGTGGCAGAAGTGCCAGCTGTCTCTCCAGAAGCACTCCGGGTGTCTCTTTTCTTCTTCCCCCCAGCACTTCCTAGTGTGGCGGAAGTGCTGGGGTCCCAAGTCCTCCAGGCATGGGGACGCCCCCTGGCAGTGACCACGGGCCCCTACAGGGTTGAGCTTCCAAGCCCTGTACCCGTGGCCCCCAATATAACCAGGGCGGTCGCCCCCTCATGGTCCAGAGGAGGCATGAGCCCTCCTCCTGTCCTCCTGGGCGTCCCGGCTGGGTACCACTGTTGTAAGTCGCTCTGGATAAGAGAGTCTGCTAAATGTTGTAAATGTAAATGTAAATACCACCCCCAGCCGCGTGCCACAGTAGACAGTTGGACTTTAAAGTAAACAAACTTTTTCTACAGGTAGGAGCAGGCAAGTAAAGCAAGTCTTTGCTGTCTTAACTGTAAAATCTTTCTATTTAGATTGTGTTATTTTAGCTGGTTGCAGACCTCTGCTTTGCCTCCTGTACAATACTTACATGCTTGGTAAGGACTTATTTATTTATTAATTTGTTTTTGTGTAAATTGACTCAAAAAATAAAATATTCCCAAGCTCTACATCTATACAGGTAAGAGTCTTGGCAGTCTCTAGGTACTTCTGAGGAATTCCCAGGCACTTAGTACTAATATATAATACTTTGAGTGTCCTAGGACTACTCCTGGGTTGCTTGGTTTGCCCCATATCTGGTTTAATAGATGCTTGGTCTCATATATGGGTTGTATTGGTGCAATTGCATCATTTTATTTTTTTATTTTTATATTGTTTTGCTTGTTTTATGTTCTGTTAAGGGATATAGCATCACAAATTGGCATGTGATTTCACAGTAGTCATCCAGTGAGACACTTTTTCTACAAGCTCCAACCGTTTCGGTTTGCTTTTCTTAATCAGCCATTCTAGTATATTTTGTTGTTGAACCCCTCACTATATCAAGGAGCATGAACTCAGCATCTCTGTCCAAGAATCTAAGGCTTAATATCCATAATTTTATTCATTCTGCCACTACTCACAATGCTTTCCCAACTCTGCCCCATAAAAATGACTGGTAAAGCAGACTTTTTGTCTGAGGATGAAGGTTTTAACAAACTAGTCAGTAAAATAGCTGAACTAATGCTTTTGCTGAAATGATTTATTGATCAATCTGGAAATTGTCTCTACTTTCCTGACCCAACTTTAAGAGAACTGGCTAGTATGCAGTAGTCCTGGAATGTGGCACTTTTTCAGCACCTTGCACATTTTTTCTTGGGACACCTCATCATAAGCTATTTAAAATTCTACAAAAAAAATTAGACTAATTAGCCAAAATCCTATAACATCTCAAATACCGGTGCAATGAAAATGGGCTGATCTTCAATATTTTGTTAAGAAACCAGATATGTCCTGCCCTCTTGAAAGTTCTTATCAACTGCTTTTATGAGTTTCTTGAATTGTCCCATTCCACTCTTTGTCTTACCTCTAGTAGATAATGGTATTGCCTACCCTTGCTGTGCTACACACCATCTGCCTTTCCTGACTGGACTGGCAGAACCTCCTTTAGGACACCTCACAGTTATTCTCCATGGCTTCACTTCTTTAATTTTGGCCAGTGCCAAAGCTGCCACCTTTGTATCCAACAGTCACTTCTCTGCTAGGTCTGGAAACCCTACTTTTATGATTTCATGGAAGGCATCTTTTTGTAATGTCTTTCCTCAATACTCATAGTCAACAAAGAGTCCAAAGGATCCTAGGCTTGTTGCCATGACAGAAAGCAACCACAGTCTGGCCACAGTTTCTTACAGCTCCATTCAGGCTCCATTCAGAATTAATGTTCCCAATTTTGTCTGTGATGCAAATAAAGCTCTCCCAAAGAAAAGACATTAACTTATCCTGAAAGAAGCTCGCTCCAGATGCAATGAAGATTAACGCTTCTTTTTCACTTTTTGTCACTTTTAATGTTTTGCAAGCTTGGCAATCATAACAAACATGGGAACATAGCAACCAAAATGCACAAATTGTAGTGCCCATGAAAAACAAACAATCATGATGTCATCAATGAAACAGTAAAAATATGACCAAAACAAATCCTGACACATGCAGCCTGCAATAAATTTATATGACTACAAAGTGGATCAGAAACCATGTGTTCAACCATTGTATTTGTTACGGAACATCCATCCATCCATCCATTGTCTCCCGCTTATCCGAGGTCGGGTTGCGGGGGCAGCAGCTTGAGCAGAGATGCCCAGACTTCCCTCTCCCCGGCCACTTCTTCTAGCTCTTCCGGGAGAATCCCAAGGCGTTCCCAGGCCAGTCGAGAGACATAGTCCCTCCAGTGTGTCCTGGGTCTTCCCCGGGGCCTCCTCCCGGTTGGACGTGCCCGGAACACCTCACCAGGGAGGCGTCCAGGAGGCATCCTGATCAGATGCCCGTGCCACCTCATCTGACTCCTCTCGATGCGGAGGAGCAGCGGCTCTACTCTGAGCCCCTCCCGGATGACTGAGCTTCTCACCCTATCTTTAAGGGAAAGCCCAGACACCCTGCGGAGGAAACTCATTTCAGCCGCTTGTATTCGCGATCTCGTTCTTTCGGTCACTACCCATAGCTCATGACCATACAATCAATGAATACAGTAGCACAGAATTCCAGTACATATTCAGCATTTACATGAGGCAGGCCATTCTAGTCAGTCATGTTCTACCAGCCACAGCTGCTCAAGGGATGACTACACAGATGTAGGGTGACTTCTCCACTTGCCCATGTTTCTTTTCTCTGCTTCAAGTACAAAATACTCTCTTTATTTCCTGTTTCTCTTGCTTGTTGAGCTCTTGCAAAGCACTCTGCCTATAACTTCATGCTCAATAACCCCCTGATTGTCTGGTTATGAGGCAACTGAATAGTTTTCTTACTCTTTTGACATATAGAAAGAGTTACAGGGAACTGACACTGTTGTACTGTTAATGTCTTCTTTTAGCTGTTTTCCTGACTAATCTTGTACTTGCAAAATATAATGCATTGCATTAAAGAATATACTTCTATTAACATGCCATTATCGTTGGATAGGTACATAAATTAATAAATGACTGAGTGAAGTTTTTTTTTATCTTTTATTTAAACATCTTTCTTTTCTTGGAAAGCAATCATTATCAGCTCGTTATTTATGCAGAGTAGCTACTGCCAGCTTTCTGAGATACACATTTTCTCTGACCTACAGTACATGTGTGCAGTCGGCATGCCTGTGCTGTATTTAGAACACGGTTAAAGCATTGCTTTACAAATGCCAGGGGTCAAGAGTGTTGGTGAGCAATGTTGAACTTTATCAATTTGCTGTCCTGAATCAACTAGTCAGAAATGCTCCTGTAGCATTGTCCTCTTTATATCAGAGCATAAGACAATCTGTTGGTTCTTTTATTAACAAATTCATAACATTCATTGTGAAATTGTAATTGTTATGCTGTGGCTGGCATACCCAAATTGAGTATATCATGGAGACAACTTATCAGCTTAATATGCAGGAATATGTCAAAAAACCTGGACAACATGTGGTTGAAAAAAGCATAATATAAAAAAGTTACCATATACTATATTAATCATGCTATAAAGCATCAAAGACTCTTTCTCTCTCTCTTTATATACAGTATATACAGTACATATATATATATTTATATATATATATATATATAGTATATACTGAATGTATATAAATAATATATTTTAGCATTTGGAATTTCTGACTGAAATCTGCCTTTTCCCTTTTTTGCCTGATTTAAGTACCTGGTTCTTTCCTTTTGAGAAAAACCTAGTTCTCCTCCATGTAAATAAATGAGAGTAAAACTCCCTGATCTCTGCTTTAGGAAGGTAACTTTAAACCCCATATTTTGAACTCAGTAGGCATTAAAGTCTCATACCAAATAAGGTCTGAATGTCTGAGAGGTGTCTATTTTACCTAAAGTTTTGTATAGCGATGAACGAACTTCAATGAATTCTGAGGCAAAAATGCGAGAAACTGAACTAGTTTTTAGTGCCTTTCAATTGTGCAATGGACCTTTAAGTGTCCCTGAGGGCTAGGGAAGTGTTTGCCAACTATACTGGACTGATTATTATTGCCAAAATTGTGATATGTGCTGTGATGCAGCAGTGTTAACCACTGCACCACCGTGCCTCCCAAAGATAAAATTATATTCTGAGTCCACAATACTCTGAAGTCCTATTCCCTTTGTCTGCGTCCCACAAGCTCTTGCCACTATGATTAACATCAACACAGGCTGTGATGCAAAGGTTCGGCATTTTCTATTCAGGGAGCTGGCACTATCACTACCTGATCTGTGCTGCATAACAAAGAGCATAACATGCTTAATTTAGCAGGTACAACCTGCAATGAGTCTATGCAGAACAACAAAGAATTTTCATTATGGCCAGGGTGCAAATCCAACTGGACACCATGCATGCTTGTATATGAGGTTAAGAAAAATTCACGCATGCGAGAAGCAGATCAGGCAGCACCGTAAAGAGTGAGGTGGATTATGCTCTGTATGTGCATGCGTAAAACTTCTGTGCATAAGCGACATAAATCGGGCAGGTAGCACAGATAAAGTGAGAAGGATAGTGACATCCCCATTTAACACGGCTTATCTCTGTAATGTCAAGATGACTTTGAAAAGCATCATGGGGCACTGGGGAAAAGATTATCTTAGCTGGCTGCACGGTAAATTTTCAGGGAAAAAAATTCAGAAAAACAAGGTTACCAGCATATTGATGGTGAAAAAAATTCTTTGCTGAATTTTGTTGATCAACACTAGTATTGTACCAGATATGTACAGCAGAATATGCAATAATCTCATCAGATAATCTTTTATTTTATTTTTGTCAAAAATAAAGCTTAAGTTAATACATATAACAAAAAGCTGAATAAATACTAAATAATAACTGCAAATTCTTACATATTTTTTGTTCATGTTAGCTTTTAAGGAAAAGTATTCACTTCCTCTATGATGACTGTTTTGGAACAAAGTGGATTTTTGGCGAAAACACCCAAAACCACATGACATCCATTTTTTGTACTCAGATACAGGCTGCTTTCATATGTGGTGCTGAATTCTGATTCAATTCCCGTCATTCATATCTAATCTGAGTTTAAACAGGATTTATATTCAATAATGTGGTCTGAGTACAGTAATCCCTCCTCCATCGCGGGGGTTGCGTTCCAGAGCCACCCGCGAAATAAGAAAATCCGCGAAGTAGAAACCATATGTTTATATGGTTATTTTTATATTGTCATGCTTGGGTCACAGATTTGCGCAGAAAAACAGGAGGTTGTAGAGAGACAGGAACGTTATTCAAACACTGCAAACAAACATTTGTCTCTTTTTCAAAAGTTTAAACTGTGCTCCATGACAAGACAGAGATGACAGTTCTGTCTCACAATTAAAAGAATGCAAACATATCTTCCTCTTCAAAGGAGTGCGCCTCAGGAGCACAGACTGTCAGAAAGAGAGAGGAAAGCAAACAAATCAATAGGGCTGTTTGGCTTTTAAGTATGCGAAGCACCACCGGTACAAAGCTGTTGAAGGCGGCAGCTCACACCCCTTCCGTCATGAGCAGGGAGAGAGAGAGAGACAGATAAAAACAAACAGTCAAAAATCAATACGTGCCCTTCGAACTTTTAAGTATGCGAAGCACCGTGCAGCATGTCACTTCACGAAGCAGCTGCACAGAAGCTAGCAACGTGAAGATAATCTTTCAGCATTTTTAGACGAGCGTCCGTATCGTCTAGGTGTGCGAACAGCCCCCCTGCTCACACCCCCTACGTCAGGATCAGAGAAAGTCAGCGCGAGAGAGAGAGAGAAAAGTAAGTTGGGTAGCTTCTCAGCCATCTGCCAATAGCGTCCCTTGTATGAAATCAACTGGGCAAACCAACTGAGGAAGCATGTACCAGAAATTAAAAGACCCATTGTCCTCAGAAATCCGCGAACCAGCAAAAAATCTGCAATATATATTTAAATATGCTTACATATAAAATCCACGATAGAGTGAAGCCGCGAAAGGCGAAGCGCGATATAGCGAGGGATCATTGTACACCATTTTTATAAATCATGTTAAAGGCATCATGGCAGAAAAAGCAAAAGGACAATTGTGCAGGAAGGAATCAAAGTTTTTAATAAATTTCCCCATTGGGCCAACTCGCTGTGTTTAGAAAATGAGCTATGTTTCTAAAATGTAGAAAACTGAATAGCATCAGCAGAAAACAAATGGGCAGAGAATCATATTTATGCTGTACCTGTATCACTACATCACAATGCACGAACAACACATAAATTGTAACTTAAGATGTAAAGACCTAAAACATTGAATCAGATTTCTTTAGCAGTTCTAATTCTGGTATTGAGGCCTGGTAGTGTACATATGGTTGTCTTCACACATTCTTATTTACATAGTTACTTTCTCATTCCTATGACAAACTACAATGGGAATTTACTGTGTCAATGTTTACTATGTATTGTTTGCACTGTATAATGCCATATGTTAGCAGAGGACAGATACTCTAATTAGGCTGTGTACATGACATACCAGTCTACTCTACATTTATGTAACCTTTTGTGCTATGTTCATTCTTTTACTAAGTTACTGTTACTATGTGCAGGATCAGAATTACATCTAATGAGAACTGTAGGTGCAGGACATTTTGTACCCTGCTCAATATATAAGACCTGCCCAATTATTACACATATGTTTCTCCTGTTCCAATAACAGTATTAAACATAGTTACTATTTTTAACAATACAATAACAACAGCAGCAGCTACTTTTACCTAATATTTGAATAAGCTGGGTAAAAAATGAATTAATGTATGAGCATTTCATTATTTATTTTGTTTAGATATTTAACGTTGGCTCTTCTGTTGGATTCTAATAAAAGTGAAGCAGGTAAAATTCAAACAACACCAGCCTCTTTGAACCAAATACATTTATTCATTGGCTTGTAATATAGACACTTTACTGGATAATTCTGCTCTATAATTACCTCAATTACTTGCCCTTACAAACACAGGCAGAAAAAAATTAAAGTCTTCTAAGCCAAAGACATATTAAAATTTATAAAGAGCTTTTCTGCTTCTCTGATTCCTCTCCTTCATTTGATGTGTAAGTTTTTGCTTCAAACCTATTTAAAAGGTTTAAGTCTGGCTTTCACACTGGTCATGGTACAGAACAGCTTCAAAACTGTATTGTTAGTGACATTCAAATTTATCCTGATTGAGGAAATTCAACAATTATTGTGCTGTTAATTTAAGTGCAGGTTTTGACAGTACTAAACACAGGTTTCATTTAAGCAGGCTTAAAACTTTCATTTGTCTATCAGGCAAGTTCATACCTAAAGAATACGTTTGGTGTTTTTCAAGTGGAAGTTATTTTTTCACAGTCATGGTATATATGCATTTGCCACCCCAAATTGTGTTTTACAGTGAAGCATTTTCTATAAATTTTATACAATAAAGAGCCTGTTCTTCTATTTCATAACGGAAGCCATGGGGCACACAGCATGATCAGAAAACAAAAATGAATATTTCCACCTTGAAGTGGCAAAAATTTGGATATAAGAAAACATGCCTTCCATGTTTCCGATGCATGTTTGTGACAACAAGGGGGATCTAGAAATAATCATTTTATCACATATTATCGGTGCTTTTTTTCTTGAGGTAAGGATACTTTTCTGCTTGCTTGTGTGATACCAGTGGCTTTTGTGAAAGAAGTTCTCCCATAAATACAGGAGTAAATCAACACAAAACCAAGCATGTGGCAGGAACAGTTTAGTGTGATTTTGTCATTGGAGAGGAAACTACACCCCTGGGGGTGACAATCTCTGAGGTAGCACATGCAGCTGGTGTTCTTTTAAAACAGCTGAATCTCATAATATTGATGATTTCTGTTTGTAAATCACATATTTAAGCTATTTTACAATGTGAATATCATCTCAAGCTGCAGCTAGATAGATTATGTATCCCAAAGGGGAAATTATAACATTACAGGAGCTCAAGAGAAGAAAACCATGTATATATATATATATATATAGCGAAATAAGGCGCTATATAGGCGCACGACCCAGCACAGATTCACACTGAAGCACGTGTAAAAGCACAAACACTTTTTATTTCTCTTTACCTTTGGGGCACGTCTTCCCCATGAACCCCACAAGCAATACACAGTCCCAAAGCACTTCAAATAAAGCACAACTAATCACCACAAATACACCCTTCTGGCGGCGGCACCACCACCACCACCACCACTCCTCCTCCTCCTCCTCCTCCCAGGCAACCTCATCCTCTTCCTCTCGATTCTGGCCCTGAGTAGTGGCTGCAGGCTCTTTTTGTAGCCCTCCTGGAAGTGCTCCAGGTGGTAATTGGCCTAATTAGGCTGTACTTCCTGGTGTAGCTGCACTGAATTCCAGCCCACAGAGGATCGTTAAGCCATGCAGCTCCTTTGGGTGGTGGCCACGGAGCCCCACAGGTTTGAGTTCTGAAGTCCCACACCTGTGGCCCCAATATATATATATTTATATACTGTATATAAAATAATGAACAAACAACAACCACCGTAACACAGAAAGAACTTCTTATTTGGATAATGCTGGGCTGCTGCTGTCAGTAACAGGCTTGTAGGTGGCAGTAAGGTGATGAGATGTGTCCAGATGTACAACAAGTTTACATTTAAGGGCATTAACATTTGAATGCAGCAGCTCCAACTTGCAATGTCCACAAAAGGAGCATGCCATTTGAAGTCTTTTCTATCCAATGATGCCTGGTTGAAGACACCAGCATTCAGAATAACATCTTTAGAGCGCGTGTAACAGAGTGAATCATTCTGTTGTTGAGTTTAAAACTAAGCATCAGTAGGATGATGAGACCTGCTCCAAGTCGGTAACGTAAATTAAATTGACCTCATTTTAAAGTCTGGATTATACATTTCAGCTTTATATGTAATGTGCTAGCTTTTTTAGTATATCGTATTCACATAAATCTCCAAATAGCATCTGAAATAGGGGGTTTAAACTCGTTCTCTGCAGTTACCAAAATGTCACAATGCCTCAATTCACCATAACTCACCATTAGATGTGATAGTTCTTTCTAGTTAAAAAGTGATTGGAGAGCTCTTTTAACTTAAAAGGCAGATCAATGCTCGATAAAATACTTGCTTTGAAAAATGGACAGATTTGGTAAGATTTTAGGCTTTTGCTTTGACTTCCATTGCAAAATGCCAGGACATGTTCTGCATTCTTTAAACACAATTTTGCATGGTAAATTCATACACACACACAAACATATATATATATATATATATATATATATATATATATATATATATATATATATTGTCACGCTTGGGTCACAGATTTGCACAGAAACACAGGAGGTTGTAGAGACAGGAACTTTATTCAAAACACTGCAAACAAACATGTGTCTTTTTCAAAAGTTAAAATGTGCTCCATGACAAGACGGAGATGACAGTTCCGTCACACAATTAAAAGAATGCAAACATATCTTCCTCTTCAAAGGAGTGCGTGACAGGAGCAGGGAAGGTCAGAGAGAGAGAAAAGCAAACAATCAAAAATCGACAGTCGCTGTTCGGACTTTTAAGTATGCGAAGTACCATGCAGATTGCTGGTAGATCGGCCGCAAGTAAGCCCAGCAAGCAAGGGAGCAATGTGAAGGTAGTCTTTCAGTGTTTGTTAACCTGTAGGGGTGCGATCAGCCCCCCAGCTCACACCCCCTCCTCAGCTTTATTCACATTTTCGTGAATCAAGCAACATTCCAAACCAGGCTCAAACAAGTGTGACAGGACATCAGCATTAATATATTCAGAGCCGGGTTGATGCCTCACTGTAAGACTGTAAGGTTGCAAACACAAAAACCATCTCAAGAGACGAGAGTTTGTTTCCTTCTGACGGTATAACCACTGAAGTGGAGCGTGATCTGTCACTAATGTGAAATTTCGACCCAATAAATAATAACGAAACGCTTCCACAGCCCATTTTATTCCCAAGCATTCTTTTTCAATAGTCGAATAATTATGCTCCCTAGGAAGCAATTTCCTACTCAAAAATGTGATATAGGTGCTCTTCCCCATCAAAAACCTGGGACAGGATGGCGCCTACACCAAATGCACAAAATCCTTGGAGTAGTCGGGATTCTGCAGAACTGGATAAGAAGACACAAAAGGCACGTTCACAAACGTCTGTCCATACAACAGGGCAGTTTTTCCTGCCTCTAGTAAGATCTGAAAGAGGAGCAGCCCTATTTGCAAAATCAGGGATGAATCTTCTGTAATAACCTACAAGCCTCAGAAAGGCCCGTACTTGTTTCTACGTTTCTGGACTTTTCTGAATTGAGGTCGGAGTAAACCCCTGCCCATGGAGTAGTCCAGATAATGAGTCTCAGAAATACCCAATTTACACTTCTTGCGGTTAGCTTTCAAACCAGCCTGTCTTAAGCTTTCAAGGACAGCCTGGAGACGTTCTAAATGTGTTTGCCAATCATTACTGAAAATCACGACATCATCGAGATACGCCCCAGAATACTCGGAATGAGGACACAAGATCTGGTCCATCATACACTGGAAAGTTAGAAGTGCGCCATGAAGACCAAATGGGAGTCTAGTAAATTCATAAAGTCCGTTGCAAATGCCATTTTTTCGCAACTGTCGGCCTCAAGAGGCACCTGTCAGTAACCTTTCGTGAGATCCAGTGTGGAGATATAGGATGCCTGACCCAGTTTTTCCAACAGCTCATCAACACGGGGCATTGGATAAGCATCGAATTTAGAGACTTTATTCAAGCGCCTGAAATCGATACAGAAACGAACCGAGCCGTCTTGCTTTGGGACTAATGCGACTGGACTGCACCAGTCACTTTTACTTTCGCGAATTACACCCAATGCCAGCATCTTTTTGACTTCCTCGCACACAATATTCCATTGTGCTTCTGGAATCCGATATGGGCGCATCTGCACCCTAACACCAGGTTCACTAGTGATTTTATGCAAGATTAGTCACGCTTGGCAAGTCTGAAAAAACATCAGTATTCCGTTCAATCAAAGATAACAACTCTGTCTTTTGCAAGTTAGTCAAATCACCAATGGCAACATCGCTCTGAGAGACAGCAGCGAAAGAAGTGTACTCCCGCTGCGGGTCAGGCCATTCCTTCAAGAGATTAACATGTAAAATCTGGAATGGTCTGTGCTGGCCCGCTATTCTAACCAGTTCACCTGTTGTTAATGTCATTAACACCAAAGCAGCTGAAACTGATTAACAACCCCCTCTGCTACTTAACTGACCAGATCAATATATTGACTTGATACTATACTCTGATTAAAAAGTGTTCCTTTAATGTTTTTGAGCAGTAATATATATGTATACTTAGGTCTGAATCGCAATCTGAGTATTTGGGTGGTTACTGGTTACCTACCAGGTAACGCTTATGGTTGGTCAGCCAGTTGGCAAACATTTGCCATGCCACACGCTCCAGAAATGACCACCTATCTGTCGCAGCCATGTGTTGCATGGCTGTCCTCTTAGCCTGTTCCAGTCACTCAGGTCTTCAGTAATGAGGATCCTGCAAGTGAGATCATCCACGCGTAATTGCGCCACATGGCCGTAGTACTGTAACTGGTGTTCCTTCATAATACAGGTAATGTGCCTCATTCGAGACACAAAGTCAAACCAATAGTACCCAAAGATTCTCCAAAGAGACACAGTACCAAAGGAATCCAGTCTTCGTCTTAGGTCACTGGATAGCATTCATGTCTTGCAACCATATAGCTAAACAGGGAGCACCAGGATTCCAAAGACTTGGACCTTCTTCTTTTTGCATAGATATCGGAACTGCCACACACTCTTTTCCAGCATCCTCATGATCCCCATGCTTTCCTAGTCTGTCTACTGACTTCATAGGAAGAGTCACCAGAGACATGAATGTCACTGCAGAGGTAAGTATAAGCTTCTGCATGAGGTTGAAATTCCCTCCACAACACAGACACACTGTGGATAGCTGTGCCCAAGAGGTCATAAAAGGCATTTATCTTGGTTTTTATGTGGGACACTTGCAAGCTTAGACACTCAGACTCCTCGCTCAGCCTCTAAAGAGCCCTGATAATAGTCTTCGTTGACTCTGCAAAGATCACAGAATCATTGGCAAAGTCAAAATCACTGAATTTCTCCTTACCAACAGATGCCCCACAGCTGCTGGACCCCATGACCAAGCCCAACACCCAGTCCATGCAAGCACTGAACAGAGTAGGAGCAAGAATACAACCCTAATGATCCCCAGAATCAACTGCCTCCACTCTGCACAGCACTCACAGTACCAGTGCACAGGTTGGCCATGATATTCGGCAACTTCGGGGGGATCTGACAGGGCAGCTTGATCAACTGAATCGAATGCTTTACAAATATTGACAAAAGCTGCAAAGAAACTCTGCCGATATTCACATTTGCACTCGATGAGAACCCTCAGCGGCAGGATGAGGTCGATGGTAGACTTCTTAGGCGTAAAACCAGATTGCTCCGATTTCTGGTAGGTGAGCAAGTGATTACATATCCTATTGAGGATGACCCTAGCAAGGACCTTACCCGGCACCGAGAGCAGCATTATCCCCCTGTAGTTGCTGCAATCCAGGCAACCACCCTTCCATTTCCAGATAGGGACAACAGGTTCTATTTTCCAGTCAGTTGGAATGACACCCATTTTTCAAATGTAAGCAAAGATTACTTCCAATGCAAGGAGGACAGCCTTACCACTAGCCTGGAGAAGTTCATCCCAGATATCGCTTAGATCATTCCAAAAAGATCATGTTCTGCAGGTACTGATAACCATCAGGAAAAATATTGGCAGGCAATATGCTGTACATTACTGTAAACCCAATTTTAAAATTGTATAATGTATACGCATTGCTTTTCAGAAAAGAAAAGAAAAAAATCCACAAGGCATATCAACACACTCATATTGCCCATAATTAGCCAAGTCGCCATGAACCTGTGACTGACATACAAAAAATAAAGTTAATGATGAGGTTCTTAAAATCAAAGTGAACATTGCATACTGTATCGCAAAAGACAAACTTTCCTTCACAAAATTTGGCCCACTCATATTTACTACATAAAAATGGCATCAACATCAATCCAATGTATGAGAACCTTAGGCGAAAGGTTTGGCCAAATAGCTGATCGTATGAAAAGTTTTCTTACCACTAAAGTAAGAGACTCTCACACTCCCACTACATGTTTATAATGATCAATTGAGAAGCACATATTTCAATGACAGAGTGTAAGATTGCTAGAAGATGAAAAACTGGCGAACAAATTTGTTGGACAGCAATCAGCTCAGTATGTTCATGCAAGCTATTTAATTTCATTTCTCAAGCTATTGTAAAACAGTGATGCCTGAGGACTTCGACAAAGCATCTTCATCAGATAAATCAGTATGTTTTTTTGGTGAAAAATATAATGTAATATTTTAATTATATTTAAAATTGTTTTATGTTATGTGATTAAAAAGAAAAAAAACATTGTCCAGTTAGCCATTTAAGGATGCAAAGAGTAGCGAAGCAAAACATGTACATCTTTCCTGAAGGGGCCTGAACTGCCTCAAAAACTTACATATTGCAATTTGCTCAGTTAACCAATGAAAGTGTAATTTTGCTTAATTAAAAATTAAGGAACTTTTCTGCTCAACTTACCTGCATACCAATGATTGTTCTTTGCGCTACCAAAATTTTTGCCCAGCTAGCACAGTGCTACCACTTAAAAAAGTAAGTGTGCAGCCCTGCTTTGTCTCAAGCATAGACACAACTTAATCTATATTAGTATGCATTATCACTGAGTATCCCGTCAGCTGATCTTCATCTTTGTTAGCAGCCAGAAAAGAGGGAACTTACCTGCAGGGCTCATCTAGGTGGCACGTCTTAATCAAGTGAATCAGTCTTCGGCCCATGTGTGGTTTGCTGTTTCTTAAGTTCTGCAGTATTTGGTGGACTGTGCTTGAAGTGCCCCACTACCTTTTGGCATTTGGAAAGTGCCACTATTCTGCAGAGGAACAGTGACAGAGCATTGAATGCTGTGCGCAATGCATGGCAAGTGTTCAAAAGGCAGCTGTCTCACCGCTGAAATTATATTTTGTCCACTATCTGTGCTGAGTGTACTTAGTTTATTCTAAATGATCCACTGTTTTGCTACATCCATAAAATGTTCGCCTCAAGTTTCAGCATAATGTCTATCTGATGTTTTCATGACTGTCAAAGCATGTGATTGCAGTTTCCAGTGTTCATTGATATAATGAGCTGTATCCCCGAGGTAGCTATGATTTCCATGTGATGTCAAATAGTCACCAATAAGCACGACCGTCTCTGTGAACTCCAACTCCTTAGCTAGCTTTGCCATTTCTGTTTCATACAGCTTGTTACGACTGTGGCTCTTGAGGACAACTCATAAGTTGGGTTGTATGTCATACTGACCTTTATCCTCCTACACTATGTAAATCAGCCTGCATGCTGTGGCATCCATTTAGCAATTGCTACTGTTAATTTGCTGGAGGTTGACATGTCCATCAATGCCTTCATCATCCAGGAACTGCCTGCATACTCTTGCCACATGAGAACAGGCATTGTCCTGCACCAGGAGGAACTTGGTGCCCACTGCACCAGTGTAAGGTCTGACAGTGGCTCTGAGGATTTCATCCCAGTACTTAACAGCAGTCAGGGTACTGTTGCCAAGCATGTGGAGGTCTCGGCGACCCTCCAAGGATATGCCTCCCCAGACCATCACTGACCCAACGCCAAACTGGCCATGCTGGATGATGTTGCAGACTGCAAAACATTCACAATAGTGTCTCAAGACTCTGCAGTGCTTCCAATTGTAGTATTCACTGGGAAATGGCAATGAAGCTGCACAGTGATGGCCTGTGAACTCAAGTTCTACTGTGATGGTGCAGGTCAGCCCCATGCTACTGGGTCCCACCAGGAGCCTCTTGAACCCAACACCATCGATAGTCATGACTGGGATGAGAGGAGCAGATGAAGACACTCACACAAAGCAAGAGGAAGGTGAAAAGTGCTCAGTGGTTTTATTAAAAACAGTTGAACAAACAGTGTCCCAAAAATTGTGCATTGCAAAATTTCATAAATAAATAATCCAATTTAAAAAAGGCGTCTATGTGGAGATTAAAATCAGTCAAACAATCCATTAAAATGAGGTTAAAACACAAGCAAGAAGCAATCCTTAACAACTGATGTCTCCTTGGCTTAATCTAATACGGGCGCTTGCAGCCAAGGAGGCACCCATCTAACTGTCCAGTCCACCTTTAGTGCTGCTCCTAGGCTCAAGCCACTTGCAGCCCTTTCTGGCTTCAGGCAGGGCATCCCATCGAGCCTCCAACTACCACTGTAAGGTTTGCATTCCTCTGGTCTAGGACACCACCCACAGAATGCCTCTCTCCCTCTCTCCCTTCCCTGCAGGGGTGCAGGGTGAATTGCTACAAATGAGAAGCATTTCTGCCACTCCAGCTCCCAGGTCACTCAACTGGAGTGGCCATCAGCCCCCAAGCACCATTCACACGCTCTGCTGGACTTCCTCTCTGCTGTCTGCCTTCTCTACTTTCATTTTCTCACTTGCACCAGATCTCTCAATCTTTTAACCTCCTTTTGTTTCTCTTTCCATCCATCCATTATCCGATCTGCCTTTTTCTTTCTTATTTTAATTGTCTCCCCCTTTTCTTGTGCTGGCTAGTTTTTATAAGGTTCCATGGGCACAGCATCTCAATCGCAGACCGCAGGAAGCCTTTGAAGCAATTGAGAAAGACTGGCACCTTCACATGCAGGAGGGTCTCGCCCCAATTACTTCACCTCACTGTTGCGTGAGCGCGAACACACATGGAGAATGAGCTGGCCAATTAATTATGTATTAAAAATGGCCACTTTTTCTAAGCCCCAGACCCACCATACCACACCCACTAGAGGACATCGGGCCCTCATGCTACCCTCTGACAGTTTGGTCAAAAACATGCACACCAATAGCCAGCAGGTGAGCCTGGCCTTTTCCTTGTAGGGCTCCTGTTCCTCCTTGCAGGCTGCTACTCCCCCCCCCCCCCACCCCCCCAACCCCCATAAAGTCAAATGAAGGCATCTCCCTGCTGCAATCCTCACATTTCAAGTCTGTGCTGAAATGTTTATCTGGCGATGCATTTGGAAGGAATTATATAGGTAATGAAATATCGAGATTTGAAATACATACATTTCATGTGTGTTCCATGTCTACAATGATCTTTGTAAATATAGAATGACAGAGGAAATGTGAGGCAAGAAATGCTGAACACATGGCTAAAACAGAACATGTTTGCATATGTTATAGTAATAACGACATAATATTGACCTTAAGTGCAGGATGTGTGAAGACTGAAGCCCAAATATCCAATAAATTTGAAGAAAAACTTGAAAAATTTCAGGAGTTTTATAACTGTGGACCAATAGTGTACTTGTTGAGCATCTTCATCTGTGGGTGTCAACCAGGAAAGTTGTTCCATTTATCACTGAACCACATATTGTTTGTTGTATGCTGTGTTAGCCCAGATAATTACCATTCTTTTATAAAAACATTGTATTTTCTTTTCTTTTTTAAATTTGATTAACTTTCATGGTTATTAATTATTAATGTTAAGCATTTTATTAAATATTAACGTTAAGCATTGGCATCTGGCTTATTACTATATGTTACTATATATATATTTTTAATTGATTTTTAAATTGAGAATATGCTGCTGTCGTCACTCACCTAAGCTTCTACTCATCTCAATTGCCTTGTGGACGAGCTGCAAACTTGAGAAATGTGACATGGTCACCACTAAGAATCCAAAAGCTACCTTAAGTCCCCGGATCTGGGAATGTAAGAGATTCTGAGGAACATAAAGTAGGATGTATTAAATATTTCTGTATTCAGTTGGTAGTACTGTGAACACTACTGCCATAGGAGCTATTCCACATCATATTAGAGGAAGAGCTCACCCAAGGATGGCAAGGGCAAAGATTTGGATTGAAGATAAACATAAGGTAGAAATAATTCAAAACTGGCCAGCTTTGATCACGTTTTAAGTTGAAGGAACTATAACATCTCATGGCGAGTTTCAGGTATTTATGAGATTTTTGGTATTGTGCAGAATTGGCTTAAACCTCCTCTTCAGATACTCATTGATGCTGATCAAGTCACAGCTGATATGACCAGATGGAGCTGAAAAAGCTTTGGTGGTGTCTGAATACTTAAGTGCATGAGATATACAAAAAAAGCAAACATATTTCAATTAAAGTTGAGACGTGCAATCCAGACTTTGAAATGCAGTCTGAATTTAACCATGTTACCGACCAGGAGGAGGAAATCATTCACTCTGTTGTGAACATTCTAAAAATGGATCATTCTGAACACTTGTATCTTCCCCCAGGCAACTTTGGAAGGAACAGACTTCTAACAGCATGTTCCTTTTTTGGTCACAGCAAGCTGGACCTGCTCTATTCAGATGTTAATGCCTTTAAATGTAAAACTGTGGTACTTCTGGACTGGTCTCATCACCTTACTGCTACCTACAAGCCTGTTATTGACCGCAGCAGATCTGCATAATCTAAGCCAGAAATTCTTCTTTGTATTATATAATACAGGGAGGAAAAGAAAAGGTATTATATAACAGTGTTACACCCTGGTCCAGCAGGTAATTATATCTCTAGGGACCTTATGTTTTCTCCCATGCACATATGCATGGCTATATAAATATTCTCTTGAGCTTCTGTAAAGTTTCAGTTTTTCCTTGAGGACAAATAAAGTATATCTAATGTAACCTAATGTAGAATGTGCCATGTTTTACTGTCTTCCTATATTCCTTTGCAAAGACTCGTATGATCTTGTGCTGTTTTTCCTTGCTGTGATGACATGCTTGTTGATGGATATCTAAAATATGTGGCCTTCTCTTTTATGAATTCTGTTGTGATTTATGTTACTGAAGATGTTTTTATTTTTCTTCTTTTTGTATTTTATTTTTTCTTAACAAATAGTGTGTTGTTTATGGATTATTTTGCAATAGGCATTAGAATCTGGTCCTGTTTTTGTCTTTTTTTTGGATATTCCTAGTAAGTCTAGAAGATCTGCCGTCAGTTTATTGTTTGCATCTCTGGTTTATAGACTCGGCTATTGCACTGCTTCTAGGAGGAAACATATTGTATCTTGCAGTTCCATCCATCCATCATCCAACCCGCTATATCCTAACTACAGGGTCACGGAGGTCTGCTGGAGCCAATCCCAGCCAACACAGGGCGCAAGGCAGGAAACAAACCCCGGGCAGGACACCAGCCCACCGCAGGGTGCGAGCACACACACACACACCAAGCACACACTAGGGACAATTTAGGATCGCCAATGCACCTAACCTGCATGTCTTTGGACTGTGGACTTTGGACTGCCAAAGTCAATTCAATATCAATTAAATTGTGAGTAACTTATATGCATATATATTAACTTGCACACAAAAAATGATACCAAACATTAGTTAGATGGACTGGAGGATAAAATAGAGGCAGTCATAATTAATTATAACTGGACTTTACAAGTGTGCACAGTGCAAGAGTTTTTTTTTATCCAATTTATGATTAAAAAACATTCTGTGTGGATGTACTATAATGTAATATAACATTCACAAGAGAGAATAGGAGGAAACCCACACAAACTTGGGGAGAACATGCAAACTCCATGCAGGGAGGACCCGGGAAGCAAACCCAGGTCTCCTAACTTCAAGACAGCAGCGCTACCCACTGCGCCACTCTCTTACAGCTCTTATTCTTTTATTATTAAACTTTATTATAAACATTATAGATGTTGCTTTTTCCTAATTTAAAATAGGGAAGTGCTTAAAAATACAAATTGAGATACTTTACGATATTGTTTTCTTGGCTTGACCATGACTTCTTCCCTCTGTGTTCTTATCTCAGTCTGCATTACCAGATCTGTCTCACATAGAAGCTTCAGTTCCCTTGGAGACTGACCTTGGAAGGTCCTTCTCAGGTCATAGTTTGCCCACAAAGCTTGGTCAGAGTGAGTCTGACATTGACTGTAGTATTATACTTTTTCATTTTTGGAGCACATTGTCCATTTACCTATAGATCGAAACAGCAAACACTTAAGTCTTTTCTGAGGCTGCATCTTAAAACATATGCAGTACTTATACTCTACAGTATGTACAGTACTTTTTTACCCATAGTACGTTATGCTTTTTCTTACAAGAAAACTTTTTTTCTACAGTGTATTAATTTTGTTTTGTTCTTTTAAATGTTATGTACTTGTGAAGTGGGTAATTTGTGCTTGTTTATTAAAAATAAAAAACAGAAACTTGTTGACGGCAGTGAGAAAAAGAAAGTGCCATCAAAATATTGAGAACTATCAAAGATAGCTTACAGTCTCATATGCACCTTATGTATATTTATTGAAAGAAAAAAACTTTTATTTGAATAAAAGATTACAGTACTTTAATTTCTTTAACTTCAATATTGTGTATTTACCATGTATTAATATGTATCTAAGGTTTTTTAAAAGTTGCTTGTGATGCGTAATATGTACATTTTTTCTTTTCCTAGTTAGTGAAAGGTGTAGCATTTATTTATATATATTGCTGTGAAAGCTCATACAGTTGTGACGGACTAATTTCATAATAGCCTTAAGATGTTAAATGGAATATACATTTTTTCTGTTGTTTTATATGTCTCCTTTCAATTTAAATGCTTATGTATTGTGGTTTTCAAGGCCCAAGTGTTACTGGCTTGCTTGCTTGCTTGTTAAGCCTTAAAGAGGATCACTGCTTAAGACATTCTATTTGAAACAGATCCTCTCCCACTACTCACCACAGTCGACTTGAAGAAGAGCTGTGTTTATTCATCTATTTAGATAGAATTTAGATTTTTAACTTTGAAAGGTCAGTCTATGTGGAAAGAGAATGGCAGGAAATAGTTTTAACAATTTGAAGGTTTCACTGAATTGGAGCCAAATGTAGCAACTCTAGCTGGTGGAGATACTGAGTTATAGATTGTCTAATGCTTACAACTGAAATGTGTGTTATGAGTAGTATTGAGTGAAACAGTTGAGTTTCGTTTCACACACACTTTTGCAAAATTGCCCCTAAAATTCATCTCATGTGTAACTTCACAATTTCAAAATGAGAAGTTTGTTAAAATAAGGTTTTTGGGATTTTTAAAGTTTTCTATAGGGTGTAAAGAAGCATATTTTGCATTTGTAAGGTTTATTTCACAGCCAAAACTGCTTTCACTTTGTGATGGGTGTCTGTCTAGTCACACTTACAGGTAATTTAACCTAAACACAGTTAAAATATTCGACTACGCCACACAGTTTTATTAAGAGTCTGGGAACTCTTGAAATTTAAAGATAATAGTACAGAGGTTTCTTTAAATTCGGTAGTGAGTAAACACACAATGAAAGTCATGGCAGCAAGTTCAAGAGACACTATAGTAACTTGTATTACACCAGACAATCCATCAAGAAGATAAAAGTAGATAAGAATCTAAAAATATCAGGAGTGAAAATCTTTTAAAAAGGAGCACACAGTCCTCACTCAAAAGTCTGTTTAAACCTAAAAGTAAAGGATACAACCTTTAGTGATGTGAAGTTCAAGTAGCATGCCATGTTACTACCATGATTAGTCTTCCAACTGTCTCACTAAAACACTCTGTTCATCCAATACTTGTTTCCTAACAGAGGTTCTGGTAACTTGCAGTGTCCCTGTTGGCATCGCTCCCTTGTGGAGTGAGCCTTCTCTTTCAGTTCTCGGTACCTCGTGTTGTTATGACAACCTAGGCACACCTCACCTTTAGTCTGCCAGCTTCGCTCAGTCTTTTTGTGAGTCTTCCCTCTCTTGCTGGACCCCCAACCAGTGTCTTTCTGACAAAACTATCTCTTCCTCCCTAGGGGTAGGTAACATTGTCCATGTCTCCCATATCATGTCAGCCACATACTCTCTGCTGCCTGCCAGTCCCTGCACTCTGTTCGAGTGACCTTGACTGCATTCTCAGAGGACCGTCTCTCTCTACGCTGTCTGCACTCTCACACTATCCTTTGACTTCGCCCCATCCTTTCTGCTTGTGCTTTCTCTGTTCGCCCCATTCAAACACCACTCACTGCCCAGAAGTACAGTATATAACTGCTTCAGTCTGCCTAGATCAACATGAGGGTACATACCAATTTCCTTTACTTAACAATAGTGTAAAGACATTTTCATTGGTTAAACAATAGTATTGTTGCCAGCTATCAAGAAGTACAAACAACACCACTGTATGCTGATAAGAAACCAATGTCCTCAGAATACGTTATTTTCCAACGGAATCAGGCAGTTCTGTATCATAATATTGTATGTTGATGAGATACCAATCAAAGCAGTCTGATCTTCAATGCGGGTGACTCTTTTGCAAAACAGGCAGATACTGTATCTCTGTCTTGTAGACAGTCATCAATGTACCTGTAACAGAATTATTCAGGAAATTTGCCATTTTACATATCATCCAAGTATCAAACAAAGGGTGCCTCTTTCCCCTTCAACTATTGGCTTTTAAATTTGTTATTTACATGTTTTTTGCTTAAAGGAAAAATAAAACCACCCAATGTAAAAAGACATTCCCCTCTGACAAACTTCCTCCACTGCCCTCCAACAGCGCTTGATTCTTCCACTAATCACTCCATGTGGCTCCATAGGCTATCATGTACCTCATGCACTGCCCTGCCTAGCACTGCCAATTTGGTGTGAGAAGTAACAACATCTGTGCACACTTTCTCCAGGATCCTTCAGGAGGTTTGCAGTGGCGATCACCTCTAAAGTGCTTGCAGGTACATGCTCTCTAGTCGCTAACCCCTTTCCATGTTCTGCACCAGAATATATTTTCCCATACTGTTTTACATGGAAAGAAAAGATGAGGATGAGTTGGATATGGTCTGTTCACACCTCTGGCAGTGCTTTGGTCAGGACAACATTTTCATTTTTTTTTAACATTATGAAACAATAGTACAAATAAATCAAGTGTGTTCCTAAAGAATTACATACACTTTCAGTACCGTATTTATACACTACCTTTAAAAATTTTATGAAACTTAATTTTCATTTAAAGGTTTAACATTTTGTATTACACGGTTCACAACGATATGCCTCATGTCAATACATAGCACTGGTGTTCATTTTCTTGATTTATACATACTGACATAGGTGCAGTAGAGTGTTAGGAAAGGTGGTGGGGAGGGGGATTTATAGCAATCCTGGTGCAATGCTAGAGAAAAACTGCAAAGATAAAAATTACGTTCTCTTTTTTTTCATTTCATATTTCTGTATTAAGATTAAATCAATTTTATATGACATAAGTTCTAAAGTTACGCTTGAGTGGCACTAAAACCAAAATAAGTCTTTAGTACCTCTACAATCTGCCAGCCAACTTACAGTGCTGACTACCATAATATAATGACAAAATTTCTATGAAACAGAAGGGTTATCCCTACCCCTGAATCAAGTTTGCAGTATCTTTGCTAACTTATGCAAAGAATACAACATAACCATCCAAGTAATGCATGGTGTTAGTTTTTTAGTAAGATAAAAGCTACCAAGATCTTTTTTAGCGTACCAGAACCAAAGGTGTAGGTAGAGCAATGTTTTCCAACCATTTTTCTATGATGGCACACTTTTTGTAACCCAAAAAATCCAAAGGCACACCATGATTCTACCAACCACAAAAGTATTAAATCTATACACGTGGTAAACTGTCCAAATGGTCGGGAAAATGAAATCAGTCTTTAACAGTGCATATAAAGCTAACAGTCATTTGGATTATTAAATTTTTACTTCAACATGTCTTTGTCTCATATGCTATAACTCTTTGATAATTAATACATTGGCTTGATTTTCTCATTGCATTCTTTTAAACTTGCCTTTTTAATATATATATATAAAACCCTGTACATTGTAAAGTCAAAACAATAAATCCAGCTTTTCAGCAAATGAATGTCCCTAAGAATGCTAGACTCAGATTAGACTATCCAAGATGGCAAGACTTGCAGTTAAATGCCAGCCAGGTATGAACAGGTGGGTCCAGATTTACGAATACCTGAAGTGACATCAGAAGCTGAGGTTGTCAATCATCTGGGGCCTCATGAATAAACGGTACGTACGCACAAAAATGTTGCGTACACCCGTTTCCATGCTCACATCGTGATGTATAAAAACAAAACTTGGCGTAAGGCCATCCACATGTTCACGCCAACTTAATCCCTGGCGTACGCAAGTTCTCCGCTTGGTTTTGCAAAGTGGTGGCAACCGGGGTCAAAGCAGTGCTTTTGTTCCAGTGTGGTTTCCCTTTCTTTTTTAGATGCACATCCCTGACAGCTTTATCAAATACACTGAAATTAACCGCATATTGTTTATTAGTTTAGTTTGTAATTAACCCGTAACAATATAATGGTCCACAGAATGGCCAAACTATTCCAAATACAATAGCTGCTTTAGCGTTGTTACTCTCAAGTATTTATCCCACTGTATCTGAGTGTGGAATCACAGCTCTCAAGCAGCTCATCGGAAAAAGAAATTATCAGTAAACATGATCAAGCACATGCTGCTTCAGCCATGCGCTATTTGAACTTCTCCCATACAGCAAGCGCTTCAAAGCCTTCCTGTAGGGACCTCGCGGTTTAGAAACAGATTCATCCCAAGAACTATAAGCGCACTCAGTCAAGTGCTCCTTATAGAACTGTTTGTACCTATAAGTACAATTACCTCACTGTAAACTTGTGATACAATTATAATATTGCACAACCTGAGCTACTTTATAAAGCGCTTATTTACATATGATGATATCATTTTTAAGATGAAATGCAGCAAAATGTATTTTAAATTATACAGATAAAATTTTAACATCATTTAAATAATCTATAACATGTGAGGACACAGTGTTGCAACACTAGTGATAATCTGGCACCCCGTTCAAGGATTGTTCCTGCCTCACACTGTATTCTTGCTGGAACTGGCGCAACACTGGATGGATAGATGAATAGAATAATTAAACATGTACTACAAAGATTTTTCAATGTTCCTTAAAAGTTTTAAAGAATCTGTGTTCTAAGCTTACAGATGGCTTGACATCTATTACAGAGCTGATTGTGTGGCAATTGTGTACTTGGAGAAAGAAAAGGAAGGACAGGAATTGGGTGTTAGTACGTTTGAAAGAGACAGTACTGCTGCAATAAATTATTTCATCAAAGGTAGCGCATGGCGCAGCAAACATCTTGCGTGAGGCAGGAACAATCTTTGGACGGGGCGCAAGCTCATCACTGTTACTGCGCCACCGTGTTCCCATGTTTAATAACATGCTTTAATTCTTATCATCAGGAAAATGATATCAAGTATACATCTCAGTATTTAATTTATTCAGAGAGCTGTAATCTCATGAATGTAAAGGATTCTGTGTCCTGTTGGAGGAAGAGTAAGTTTGTTTAAGAAGCACGTAGTGATTCACACACATAGAGCACATAGAAGAACACATACAATACAAAGCATTTAACATGCTACTTTAATGATGGTATTTGAGAAACTAGTAAATTAAATGATTTTAAAATGAAGTTTATGATGCTCTACTTTAATGACAAAATAAATTATGTGATTAAAGTGGAAATTTTGAAATGAAAGTTGACATTTCAAGCTTTTTTTGCCACTGTGTGCCTATTTTTTTTCTTTTCTCTGTACCCTAATAAGCTTCCATATGACTCTCAGATACGACTTGCCTTTTCACACCGACTTTGATATCTGACAACTTCTTTTTTATTTCGGGCACCATGAGATTTTGTGAACTTGAACTTTTGAGTTTCTCCGACACTCTATGTCACTCGATCAACTTCCTTTTGTTGTTTATACAACTATTTAACATTAGAATTACCAAAGCCTACGAAAAAACTCATAAATCCGTCCCACCTTAAATCTCTTCGCACTTCTCTGACAGCGTCTTTTTTCTTTTAAATGTGTCGATAAGCAGCAAGCAGCCTGCTATCACATCCCCACAACGCCGCACAAGGTTTTCTCAGCTCAAGTCTGTTTACCTGTGTGTCAGTTGCTTAGAGTTGTATAGACTAAAGTAAATACTATATCGTTATTTGGAACACATGCATTTCATGTGTGTTCCATGTCTACAACAATCTATGTAAAAACAGAAACGTTTTTCATGTTTTAGTAATAATTGACAAAATGTAGATATGAAGCGTATAATGTGTGAAGCCTGAAGTCCAAATATCAAATAAGAAAAAGAACCCAAGTTAGGGTGCGACATTGATACATCCTTGCTATGATTGCTTTGATGGTGTAATGGTAAGAACTAGTCACGAGTTTGACTCCAAACGACTCTGTTTTGAGAAGTGAACTGTTCTTATTTTTACTATTTTAGAATAAAAATATACATTTGATTTGTGACGTGCATTCTTTCTCCGATGTACAACCCTCGTCATTATCTGAGTTCACTTCACTAAGTTCACTACAATAGTAAGAATAAGATCAGTTCACTTCTCAAAATGGAGCCGTGCAGGATCAAACTCGTGACCTTTTGGTTACCAGTCAGGAACTCTTACCATTACGCCACCAAAGCAGTCGTGTTAAAGATGTGTCAATGTCGCACCCTAACGTGGGTTCTTTTTCTGCAGGTATATTCTTGAATAAAAGTGCACTTGTTTGTTATACTTGTACCTTTTGTGAAAGTGTTTATATTTGGACTTCAGGCTTCACACATTATATGCTTCATGTCTCCATTTTGTCAATTATTACAAAAACATGAAAAACGTTTCTGTTTTAATGATGTGTTTACATAGATTGTTGTAGACATGGAACACACATTAAATTCATGTGTTCCAAATAACGATACAGTATTTACTCTAGTCTATACAACTCTAAGCAACTGACACACAGGTAAACAGACGTGAGCTGAGAAAACTTTGTGCGGCAGTGGGGGGATGTGATAGCAGGCTGCATGCTGCTTATAGACACATTTAAAAGACAAAAGACGCTGACGGAGAGGTGCAAAGGGATTTAAGATGGGATGGATTTACAAGCTTTTTCGTAGGCTTTGGTATTTCTAGTGTTAAACCAACAAATAGAACGTTTTTCCTTGTCTCCACTTGGTATTCTTCTTCTATTTTCCTCTGTGCTTTTGTCATTGTCTTTTCTTTTTTTTTTTTTTTTTAATATTTTTATTTTATTAATTTTCATTGTAATCATTCCATACAAACAGATCAATTTATAACCCAACAAATTTGAAGACAGATCAAACCCCACCCCTGAGAAGGACAGCTTAGCTAAAGGAAAATTGCTTTAAGCTTTTTAATAAGGCAACATTAGACAAAAGAAGGGGAGAAGTAAATATCTATATAAATAAGAGATGGAGAAGGGAGTTAAATGCAATAATAGTTAATTTTCTTATTCTAAAATAATATTGATTAAATCCTGCCATGTTTTGAAAAAATTTTGTACAGATCCTCTAACTGAAAATTTGATTTTTTCCAATTTCAAATAATATAAAACATCGGTTTCCCACTGACTTATAAGAGGAGAATTAAGATTCTTCCAATTTAACAAAATAAGTCTGCGTGCCAAGAGTGTAGTGAATGCAATCACCGTTTGCTTGTCCTTCTCCAATTCCAGTCCATCTGGAAGGACACCAAACACAGCTGTTAGTGGGTTAGGAGGGATTGTGATACTAAGGCTGTCTGAGAGGCACTTAAAAATTTTTGTCCAAAATGATGTTAGTTTGGTGCAGGCCCAGAACATGTGACCCAGTGAGGCAGGAGATTGGTTGCAGCGCTCACAGGTTGGATCCTGGCCTGGAAACATTTTGGACAGTTTTAAGCGAGACAGATGGGCTCGTTATATAATTTTTAGTTGAATAATTCTATGCTTTGCGCATATAGAACTCGAGTGAATTCTCTGCTTTGCTACCTTCCACTCCTTTTCTGATATATTGATTAAGAGATCTTCTTCCCAATGTCCTCTTGGATCTTTGAAAGGTAGGGACTCTAATAAGATTTTATATATTGCGGAAATAGTGTTTGTTTCCTCGGAATTGAGCAGTATTTTTTCCAGCATTGTGGAGGGTGCAAGGTGGGGGAAATCGGGCAATTTCTGTTTAACAAAATTTCTAATTTGAAGATAGTAAAAGAAATGTGTAGCTGGGAGGTTAAATTTTGAACGTAATTGTTCAAAAGATGTAAATATGTTGTCTATATAAAGATCTCTGAGCATTTTAATCCCAAAACTTTTCCAGGTATTAAAAACTGGATATACTTGCGAAGGTTGAAAGAGGTGGTTCTCTTGCAGAGGTGCCACTGATAAAAGATTTTCCATCTTAAAATGCTTCCTAATTTGGTTCCATATTCTGAGTGAGTAAAGCACAATTGGGTTATTAGTATATTTGCGATAACTTTCATTTATTGGAGAGCAGAGCAGGGAATATAAAGAAGTACTACAGGATTTTACTTCTATTGCGGACCAAGCCTGTGTATGTTCATTTATTTGTGTCCAGGTTTTTATGGCTTGTATGTTTGCTGCCCAGTAATAAAACTGAAAATTAGGTAAAGCCATGCCACGTTCTGCCTGAGGTCTTTGCAGGGTCGCTCTTCGGATACGTGGGTGTTTTGAGTTCCAAATGAATGAGGTTATTATTGAATCTAACTGTTTAAAAAACGATTTATTGATATATATTGATATGTTTTGAAATAAAAAGAGAAGTTTAGGAAGGATATTCATCTTAACAATGTTAATTCTTCCGGCTAGAGTGAGATGAAGAGTTGACCATCTATGCAAGTCTTGCTTAATTTTTTCCATACAGACGCCAAAATTTTGTTGATAAAGAGCTTTATGTTTACTTGTGATATTTACCCCTAGGTATTTAAACTGATCTGCTATGGTAAAAGGTAGGGTGTCTAATCTAATATTATATGCTTGTGAATTCACTGGAAAGACTATACTTTTATTCAGATTAATTCTAAGACCAGATATCTTTTGAAATTCTGTTAGTGCTGTTAAAACAACAGGGACAGTGTTTTCTGGGTCCGATATATATAAGACCATATCATCTGCATATAGAGAAATTTTCTGTTCCAGTCCTTCTCTGACAATCCCCTCTATCTGATAAGAATTTCGGCAGTGAACCGCCAGTGGTTCAATAGCGATTGCAAACAACAGTGGCGACAAGGGACATCCTTGTCTGGTACCACGTTCTAGTTTAAAGTAGTCTGAGCAAATGTTATTAATACAAACTGAAGCTTCTGGACTGGTATACAGTAGTTTGATCCAAGCACAAATATTCGGGCCAAACCCAAATTTCTCCAATGCAGTGAAAAGGTAATTCCATTCGATCATGTCAAATGCCTTTTCTGCGTCTAATGATAGTAATATCTCTGGGGTGTTTGATTTTGCTGGTGAATATATAACATTAAACAAGCGTCGGAGATTTGAAGATAGATGTCGGCCTTTAATAAATCCAGTTTGATCTTGTGATATTACCGAGGGCAGCACTTTCTCCATCCTTCTAGCTAGGATTTTTGAGAGTATCTTAACATCGTTATTCAGGAGTGAAATTGGTCTATATGATGCACATTGTAACAAGTCCTTATTTTGTTTAGGAAAGACGGTGATTAATGCTTGTCGAAATGTTTGAGGTAGTATTTGGTGGTCTTTAGCTTCTGTAAATGTTGCCAATAAGAGTGGAGCTAGCTGAGTCGAGAATTTCTTATAAAACTCTACGGGGTAACCATCAGGGCCTGATGATTTCCCGCTTTGTAGTGACTTTATAGCGTCTAGTAATTCTGTTAGCGTTAGAGGTTTATCCAGTTCCTCAGCACTTAAAGCATCTATTTGTGGTATTTGTGAATTATCCAGAAATGCATTAGATTGCGTGTTGTCTTCTTTGGGCTCAGTGGAATATAAAGACTTATAGTAATCACTAAATGTGTGCATTATTTTATTATGGTCGATGATTTCTTCTCCATTCTTGTTGGTGATTACTGGTATTGCATTGTGAACTTGTTTATGAATTTGTTGAGCTAAAAGCTTATTAGCTTTTTCTCCGTGTTCATAGTAATGCTGTCTAGACTTATAAATAAGTTGTTCAGTTTCTTTAGTTGTTAAGATGTTAAGTTCTGTATGCAGGGCCTGCCTTTTCCTGTGAAGAGCTTCACTTGGACGCCTGGCTTGTTCTTCATCTACAGTATTCTAGTAATTTCATTTCTTAGCTCTGACACTTTCTTGGTTTCTAATTTATTTCTATGGGAAAGATATGAAATAATCTGGCCTCTTAAGAAGGCCTTTAGAGTTTCCCAGAGTGTTCCTGCAGAAACCTCTGTGGAGGTGTTTGTCTCTAGGAAGAAGCTGATTTGTTTGGATATAAATTCTGTGCAGTTCTCGTCTGCCAATAAAAGAGGGTTAAGACGCCATCTGCGAGGTGAGTGTGAGGGGCTTAATGATTTTAGCTCCAAGACTAGAGGGGCATGGTCAGAGATAACAATTGTGTCATATTTGCATGATTTAATTGTAGGCAGGAAATTATTATCTATAAAAAAATAATCAATTCTTGAGTAGCTATAATGCACTGGTGAGTAGAACGAATATGTTCTTGAGTTTGGGTTAAGAAACCTCCAGGGGTCTGATAAGTTGTGATCATTTAAAAACTGTGTAATTATCTTTGCAGTATTAGATGTCGTCCCCCCTGTCACAGGAGTCCTATCTAAGAGTGGATTTAAAACACAATTAAAGTCCCCAGCCATTATAATTTTATGAGTGTTGACATTGGGAATGGAAGCAAATAGATTTTGCATGAATTCCTTATCATCAACATTGGGTGCATAAACATTTATCAAAATCACTTTACTGTTATATAAGTTGCCCATGACCATCACATATCTCCCTTCAGGGTCCGACACTACCTCTGATGCTACAAATGGAACTGTTCTATGTATGAGAATTCCCACCCCTCTAGTTTTCTTTATAAAGCTAGAATGGAACATTTGGCCATTCCAGTCTTTTTGTAATCTGAACTGATCCTTGGTTAGTAAGTGGGTCTCCTGTAGAAATACTATTTTAGCGTTTAAGCCTGTTAGGTGAGAGCATACTTTCTTTCTCTTTAATTCATGATTCAGGCCTTTAACATTCCAGCTCACAAAGTTAACTGTCCCATCATGGAGACATTGATTCTGAGTTTTTAATGTCATTTATAGTTTTAATTGGTAATATGGCAGTTTTAATCTTAGTTTCAAGATTCCCCATGAGTTATTGCATTTTAGCCTATTGTTGCATTGATATTTATAATTATAAGAATTACAAAAATAGATTAGATATAACCTGCTCTCCTTCTCTCCCCCCTTTATCCCCCCACCCCCCCATTTTGCCTCCCCACATGAGGCTAGATCCCACTTCGCGATGTTCCAGTCCTCTGACATACGAAGAGACAGAGCACGTCCAAAACAAAACAAACCCCACCCCGCAACGGCGTTACAGAATTAAAAGAGATATCTTTTGCAGTTAAATTCTTAATACTATCTGCCGAAAATGTTCTCATTAACAATATTTAAGCTTGAAATAATCTTCAGCGCTTTTAAGTTAAGATATTAAGATTAAAAAAAAAAAAAGGAAAAAAAAAACAACCCTGGGAATGATTTTAAAAACTAGTCTAGGATAAACCTGGTAATTCCTACTGTAATAGTATAATGGTAATTGTATAAATAGTAGAACAAGCAATAAACCAAGGGTATGAAGTTAAACAGTCTACTTTAAGGTATAGTAAAATAAAAAAAAATAAAAAAATAAAACGAATCCTACTTTAATCACTTCCACATTTTCACACTCACATCTATAACTGTATAACTCTGATTAAAACATAAACATATAACATATAAAGTCCAGATAAAAAAAAAAAAAAAAGAAAATAAGGGATGTATAATTATAATACCAGTCTCTTTAAACATGGATCCAGAGATCAGATCATAGGTCCTTCCCGTGCCTTGATAGAATACGGCTCTTTATTAACTTTCAAAAAAGTGTCGGAAACAGCTTCTTTAGTTCTTTTTCAGCTTCTTCTTTGCTGAAGAAAATATAATGTCGATCTTGAACTTCCACTTTCAGTTTGGCAGGATACAAGAGGCTGTATTTGATATCGGCTTTCCGTAGCATCCTTTTAATGTCGATGTAGGATCTGCGTTTTGCAGCTGTTGATGGTGAGAAGTCGGGAAAAATACGAATAAGATTATTTTCGAATATAATCTCTTGCTTGTGTCTGAGAAGTGCCATCACATCAAGCTTACATCTTAGTCGCTCGAAGCGGACAATAAAAGACCTAGGTTTAAAGGCGCTTGGTATCTTTGTGCGATAAGCCGTGGCTATCTCAATGTCGAGTTTAAAGTCATCTCCAATTATTTCAGACAGTAATTCTACTGCAAATTTCACTGGGCTTGAGCTTTCTCGTTTCTCAGGTATACCCTCAATTCTTATATTATTTCTTCTGCACCCATCCTCCAGGGCTGCAAGTCTGTCTCCAAGTTTTTTGCATTCCGAGTTCGCAGCTGTGGCTTTTTCATTGGCGTTAGATGCCAGTTGTTCCGCTGTTTCCACTCGAGCCGTGAGTCCCTGCTTAACGTCTTCCAGCTGATCTGAAACGTCATTAATATGATCATCAAGCCTTTTCAGTTTGGAATTAGTTTCTTCAATGTGTTCCACTGATTTCTCCAACTTAGCTTTAAAGTTAACGTCAAAACGTTTAAATAAACGCGTTTCCTTATCTTTGTTATCCTTCTTGAGCTCAATGGCCACCTTCTTAAGATCATTTGTGTTATCTTTGTTAAGCTCCTTCATGGCCGTAACCATGGCAGTGGACTGTGTAGCGATCATTTCTTTCTGTGTAGCGATCATCTCTTTCAGTTCGGACAGTTCGCTTCGGCTTTCGTGCTCCGCAAGTGAAAATGCAGCTCCTGTTACAGGCTCGCGATGAGTAGATGAGAGCACGTCCTGCAGAGCCCTTTCTAGTCTCGAATGATCCTCAGAAATCGGCGATCCATCGCGACCTGTATCACTTGCGCCTTCACTCCCATTTTCACTCTCGACTGGAGACGATACAATGGAGCGGGGTCCCAGGAATTCTGCGCACTCGTCTGCCTGTTCCAGGTCAGTCTCCGTGATGCCATACCTTACACTTGCACTCAGGCCGGAAGTCTGTCCGGAGTTTGATGCAGCTTTAAGTTTCTTTTCTGGTTCTTTCTGACTTTTCTTCTTGTTACTCATGCTTGTATATTGTAGTGGAAGTTCCTTGGTCGGGTTAAATACAAGATACCTCTAAATAATATGAAATACGTGGGAAAATAAAGCCGCTGCAAGCGGAGCTCTGCTTCAGACGTCCATCTCCTATAAACGGACGAAACCAACTCCTGCCATTGTCTTTTCACAGAACTCTGAGCTTAAGGGCTATTTATATTGATTTGCATATTCAAAGAGGCGTAATTCTGGGAGGTGTTGGGGAGTGGCAGTATTCGCATTCACATATCTTACTTTCATACTGACCAGGATTTAAATAGCGGAAGAACGTGGAAGTTGGTGTACAGTAATCCCTCACCTATCGCGGGGGTTACGTTTCAGAGCCCCCCGCGATAGGTGAAAATCCGCGAAGTAGCGACCTATATTTATTTTATTATTTATACATATTTTAAGGCTTTATAAACCCTTCCCACACTCTTATAAACCTTTCTCACTCTCTTGTTAACCTTTCCCACGCTCTTATAAACACTTCCTATGCTCTTAAACACTTTCTGCATTCTTAAACACCGCAGACCAACACTGCACACTGCACGCAGCGATCAGACGTCAATGTGTCTGCACTCGCTTTGTGAAGGGGGGCAGCTGAACTCTCAGCAGAGCAGAAATGGACTTTGTGCTGCTTCTGCCAAAATGCCTGCTTGTCGCTCTGCGTGTTTGGAAGGAGGAGGAGGGGGTGTGTGAGGGCTGAACGCACGTTCGCTCAAACCCCCCTCTCCGGAGGTGCAGTAGCTCCTGCCACTTCGCATTGTCAAGGGGATGGGGAGCTGAATGAACGCTAAGGAGAAGTGGACTTTGTGCTGGCTTTGTGCTGCTTGTCGCTCTGCGTGTCAATAATTTAAAAGCCTGTACAATCAGGCTTTTAGGTGTACATCACCTATTTTCCTGTCTCACTGTCTTGTCTTGTGTGAAGTTAAAATGTTTTATAATAGTGAGATGTTACTCATATCCTTAGCCCGACATCCACATATCATATGTGTTAACAAAGTGTGTTTTATAAGTTTACATGTGTTTAAAGCATGTGGGATGGGTATTTTAAGGCTTAAACTATAAAAATGTTTATTTATATGGTCTTTCTATATCGCAGATTTTCTCCTGTTGCTGATGGGTCTGGAACATAACTTCCGCGATAGGCGGGCAATCACTTGTATTTAAAAACCCGCGAAGTCGTGAATCCGCGAAAAGTGAAACGCGAAGTAGCGAGGGAATACTGTACACATAGATTCTTGCATCTGGATTTTTTTGTGCTTACGCACATTTCCACTTTTGTCCATATGCCATGTTTTAGTGTGAATTCTATGCACAGCATTATGCATGAGGCCCCTGGTCTGTAGAAGGAGTAAGAGAAGAGGCATTAGAATACAGCATCACCCTGTGGATTGGTGAGAAATTACCACCACAGGAGCCTTTAAGATGTCTTCAGGGCACACGTGTGTGACAGTATCCCCTTCTTTGTCCAAACCTGTCTGGTCACATTGCCTGAACTGTGAGGTCATGAACACAAGACAAAGCATTGGCGTTGACATGGACAGGGCCCCTGCGATGAAGGACTTTCAACCTGTAAAGCCAGAGGTCCAAGAACCATCTGGTGATGCATGGGTTCGAATCCTTATGTAAAGCCATCCACCACTGTGAACTCACGGCCAAGCACGCAGTACCTCACTTGATCACCAGAGCTTCATGTTTCATTGTTGTATACCTGGTCTCCCAGTCCACCAATTTCCGCTCAGGTACATGACTTGATGCTCTATACCATTAACACTTTACCTCAATACGGAACCAAGATTGAAGGATAAAAGGTAGAAAAAAAATAGGAGCAGACAGAATAGGTGCAGACATAAGGGCCTGTTTCAAGTCATGGAATGCAGCTTTTGTTTTTGTGTCCTGTACCATCAAGGAAGGAGCCGACTTCTTTGTAAGATCTGTCAAGAATGCTGCCCTCTCAGAAGAACGAGGAACAAACTGGTGGTAGTACTTCACTAACCCCAAGAAGGCCTACGCTTGCTGCTTGGTCTTTGGATAGGGCTAATTCATGATGGCATCAACCTTGGCACACTGCCCACCAAGTAGTCCAAGTATTTGGCTTGTTTCAACCCAAAATAATATTTCTGTGGTTTGATCTGAAGACCAGCTTCACTTTATGTCAGAAGCATGGTACAAACATGCTTCATGCGTTCCTCCCAGGTGCCAGAATAGATGACTACATCATCCAGGTAGGCTGCACTATAATAGGTGTGGGGGCATTGCCCTCTATCCATCAGATGTTGGAAAGTTGCTGGAGCAAAGTGTAATCTGAATGCGAGGACGCAAACTGCCAGTGGCCACTAGGGGTGCTAAATGTGGTGTTTTCCTTTGTAGATTACGTTAAAGGAATTCACCAGTATCCTTTCACCATGTCTAGAGTGGTGTGGTATTGTGCTTTACCAAGCCATTCCAGGAGTTCATTCACATATAGCATTGGATAAGCATCAAATTGGGAGACTTGGTTAAGTTAGCAGATGTAATTGCAGATGTGCCAACTTTTGTCTGGCTTTGGGACTAGAACGACGGGCCTAGACCAGGGACTAAAATTTTCCTCTATAACACCAAGGTCTAGCATTGCTTCTGGGAGGCGGTAATGCTGTCCTTGAACAAGTACGCCTGGCTCTGTAATGATGTCATGAGCAAAAAGAGAGGCCCTTCCGAGTTTCTCATTTACCACTTCCGGGACAGACAAGATGGCTGCTCTGAGCTTGTGTCACTGTTTCACTGTCAAGTAGGTTCCAAAATTAAGGGCGTTTTTTAGCGCAAAGTAAGAGCAAAGTTCTCCAAAGTTGGGATAGGGGTATCCTTCCACATGCTTCAATAGACTGACATGGTAAACTCGTTGGGGAGGTCGACGATTTGGGTGTTTGACCAAATTATTAATCAGTCCCTTTCTTTACTTAGGTTTGTAGGGGCCCTGCCAATGTGACAATAATTTAGAATGGGAAGTAGGGGTGAGTATTATGACATTGTCTCCAGCATGGAACTCATGTCGCATTGTGCCAAGTTTGTAACAGCAGGTCTGTGCTGATTGCTCCAAATTTTCCTTTAATATAAGCTGAATTTTAGCAAATCTATTGTGTAAGTGTGCTATATACTAAAGAAGGGAGTGCCTTCCCAATGTTCTCTTAGAATATCCAATAGTCTGCTGGGTTGTCATCTGTATAACAGTTCTAAAGGGGAGATCCCTGTAGAGGCCTGTGGGACCTTGAAGTAAGCAAATAGAACAAGGGGGATTGGCTGATCCCATCCTCGCTGACCACCTTGCATAACATCTGTTTGTTTGATTGAACCACTCTACTAGACCATGAGTTTGATGATGATACACTGATGTGCTACATTTTTAGTAATTTGGCAATCTCCCGGAATGTATCCAAGGTGAAGGGCATTTCCTGGTCTGTTGATATTTACCAAAGGATTCCGACAGGTGTAAAGACTCCTACCAGTTACAATGCAATATTTTGGGAAATGTCAACTCTCAAGGGGATTGCCTCAGGGTATTGTGTAGAGTAATCCACCAGCACAAGTATATATTCATCAAAGCAGTGGAGGGGATGCTGGCACACACATGTTGCTTCCGCTCCTCCCTGTTATCAGCAATTGTTCATTTTCTGTTTAGTTGTATGTATAGTTCATGGATGCAATTGACTCGAACTGTGTTGATTTGGATTTACTTTTATGGACATTGCCTTGACTGGGTTTGCAGCCTCGGAGATAACCAAATCTTTCTGTGGCACACTGAATGAGCCCTATGGACATTTCTTTGCATCGTGACAATCTATGAGCCGGGGATGGTCTGTCTTCTTGATTTTAATTTATACACTGGATTGTTCTCGATTCCTTCTATATGTGCTTAATGACTAAGAAATGATCTGAGGTTTACACCCAGCTGGATGCGGCTCTGGGCGATCCCGCCTGTAATACCCAGCGTTATATGTACAGTATGTGGCTGTATGTTGGAACCTCCGAATTTTGGTATCTTCATGTGCATTTTGTAATATCTCCTACTATGCCTTTACTGCTGCTTGCCGCTCATCTGCACCACCCCATCCTCCCATCCTCCCCTCTCACCTTCTCCGCTGTGCTGTGCTGCTTCTCTGCTACTGTCAGGTAAGTATTGGTCTCTACTATGCTAAAATACTCTTATGACAAACTCCTTCATATTAAACAGTTTGTCCAGAGCAAATGGTCAGACTGGAATGTCCTAAAAGACAATGGTATTGTGCGGTGCCTGAAATATTTACATCGGAGGTGACCCCGCCCGGATACATTCACTTCACAGAGCCTCGCAGCTCAAGACAAGGCGGAGGAGTCGCAGTAGTTACTAGGTTGAAGTTAAACATTAAAAGAATCCCCATTGACGATCCATTGTCTTTTGAGTGTCTGGCTCTTAAGCTAATAACAAAATCTGGTCCTGTCTCATTTATTGCTGTCTATTGTCCCCCGAAATACAATGCGTCTTTTTTATCTGATTTGACTGAATTGTTAACCCACTTAAGTTCACTTTCCCAGAGAGCCATTCTTCTTGGCGATTTCAACATCCATATTGACATTACTACATGTAAACTGAGAAATTAATTACTATCCTTACTGGACTGTTTTGACTTGGTGCAGCATATTGATTTTCTGTCCCACTCTGGTGGTCATATACTGGACCTCATCTGCACATCTGGATTATCTGTCGGCAACACATAGCAGTGATTTGGGACTCTCTGACCATAAAGCAGTGCTTTTCATTGTCTCATTACCTCTACCTCCTCTTACCTGTAAATGTCAAATTTCTTTCCAAAACCTTAAAAATATCTGTCTTTCTGTTCTTGCTGGATCCATTTCTGATCTTTTTCTGTCTTCACCTATTCCATCAATACTAGATAGTCTTGTTGACTTCTATAACTCAGCCCTTCATTCAGCACTCGATAAAACAGCTCCTTTAAAACATGAGGAGGTTTCCTTTAAGAGTTCAACTCCATGGTATAATTCAGAGCTACAATCTATGAAAGCAACTGGCCAACGCCTTGAGAGAATGTCACATAAGACTGGCTTCATTGTTCACATCCAGGCTTTCTCTGACCATCAAAGGGCTTACAGGGATGCACTAACTGCAGCCAAGAACACACATTATGGCAAAATAATAGAAAGTGCCCATGATAACCCAAGGGTTTTGTTCTCTGTAGTTAATAAATTACTTCAACCTGCATCTGGCCCAATTACCTCCTCTACTGAAGTCTGTGAAAAATTCCTCCACTTTTTCCACAATAACATTAAAGATTTAAATAATTCAACTAACATAAATCCATCATCCATTTATATCCTTCCCTGTCTTCCCACTCTATCCAGCTCCATTTCTAAATTTTCACCAGTCACATCAGCATTTGTTAATGACCTGCTTTGCAAGATGAAGCCAACTACTTGTGTACTGGACCCCATCCCCACCACACTTCTTAAATCCTGCCTTCATGCCATAATCCCTACTGTTACAACAATAATCAATACATCCCTCGACACTAGGTTTGTACCAGCCACTTTTAAAATCACTTTTGTAACCCCCATGTTAAAAAAAGTCTGGTCTTGATGGTGACGATCTTAACAATTTTTGGCCTATTTCCCATTTACCTTTTCTGTCAAAAGTTCTTGAGCATGTTGTAGTCTCCCAGCTCACCAATTACTTAACCTCTAATAATTTGATGGAACCCTTTCAGTCTGGTTTCAGGGCGCAGCACAGTTGTGAAACTGCTCTTCGTCGGCTAACCAATGATTTGCTTATGGCAGCAGACTCTGAACAAACCAGCATATTAATTCTAATAGACCTCAGTGCAGCATTTGACAGTGTCAGACATGAAATTCTACTGTCCAGAATGGAGAACATGCTGGGTATCTCTGGCACTGCCCTCCAGTGGTTCAGGTCCTATCTGACTGATAGGCAAGAGTTTGTTAGTCTTGGCAACAGCAGATCCAGCTCAGCGCCAGTCACACAAGGAGTTCCTCAAGGCTCTGTCCTCAGCCCTCTTCTCTTCTGTATTTATATTATTTCCCTTGGCCATATTATTCGTAGCTATGGACTAGGTTATCATTTTTATGCAGATGACACTCAACTCTATTTCAATGTCAAAAGTGCAACTTCATCAGAGTTTTCTCAGCTCACAACTTGCATCAGTGAAATTAAAACCTGGATGGAACAGAACTCTTTAAAATTAAATTGCAACAAAATTGAACTCTTGCAAATTAGCACTAAAGCGCTACTTAAGAAAATGAGCTCCTTTTCAGTCACTCTTGACGGTGATCTCATCAGACCTTCTTCTGATACAAGGAATCTTGGTGTCATTTTTGATTTCTCCCTTTCTTATTCCGCCCACATAAACCACATTAAGAAATTTTCTTACTTTCACCTCCGTAACATATCCGGTGTTCGCTCATTCCTCTCCTTTTCTAATGCTAAGAAACTTGTCCATGCTTTTATCACATCCTGCATCAATTATTGTAACTCACTGCTGGTAGGTGCCCCTTCTAATTTTATATCACAGCTCCAGTTGATTCAAAACTCTGCTGCAAGAGTCCTTACACGAACCAGCAGCAGTGAGCACATCACACCCATCCTGCTTCGCCTTCACTGGCTCTCTGTGTCTTACAGGATTGAGTATAAAATTCTATTAATAACCTACAAAGCTTTAAATGGCCTTGCACCGGACTACATCAGTGACCTTCTAAATCACTATGCTCCTGTTTGCCTACTAAGGTCCTCTGATTCTGGTAATCTTGTTGTGCCTCACACTAACCTGCTCTCTATGGGTGACAGGGCCTTCAGCTCCATAGCACCCAGACTTTGGAATGACATCCCAAAATTAATTAGATCAGCTGACTCCATTCATTCTTTTAAAAAACAACTTAAAACTCATCTATTTAGGAAGGCTTTTAACTTAACTTAACATTCTGCCCTTTCTTTCAGTTTACCTCTCTGTCCAGGTGCACAGGATAATTTGTGTATCTGTTATATCACAAATTAGGTTATTTGATAGGTTTTTCTTTTAGTATTGGATTTAGTATTTTACTCTGGTTTATTGTCCTTTATTCTATTTAATGCTTTGTTATCTGTTTCATTGTTCTTTTCAGGAAAACATTTGTATCCAATGTTACATATACCCTGCTGTTTTTTTTTCTAAGACTCTGTGAAGCGCCTTGAGCATGGGAAAGGCGCTATATAAATAAAATGTATTATTATTATTATTATTATTATTATTATTATTATTACATATGACTGAGGGCTCAAGGGGTCCTACAATATTGACCCCAATATGCTTAATGGGAATGTCAACGAGTGGCACAGGAATCAGAGGAGCATGGTTCTTCTGAGGTATCTGGCGCAATTGACATTCTGGACAGGATGCACAAAAGCAGAGGACCTTCTCATTTATTCCAGGCCAAAAGAATTGGAGATTAATCTTCTCTGATGTCTTCTCAGCTCCCTAATTGACACCTATGATGTGGGCGTGAGCTAGTTCACAGACCTGTCATTGGTAGGTGCGGGGAACTAGCAGCAGTGCCCTCACTTCACATTCATGTTCCACTACACGATACAATAAATCATTATTTAGTACAAAATGTTGATCTGGTGGCATGGGATGAAATATACATGTAAGCAAACTTTAGGGAATCATCATTCCACCGATCCCTTTTAAAAGATGATGGAGTTTGCAGAAATTGAAAATGTAAATTATATAAAGGATCAGTGGTGACAACAATATGCGTAGCAATGGGCTGTGACAGCTCAACTTCCGTCTCTGTAGCGGAGTCAGAATAAGTCAACACCAAATTGTCTACATCTTATTGATTACCCATATCTCCTTGTGTAATTGGTTGGGAACACACCATGGAGACAACTTGTGAATGATTTTCCCCATGACTTTTCTACATTGGTTTGTGCTTCTCTGTTTTAACTTTGCAAGCAGTCTCACCCCAGTAATACAGAGTAGGGTGAAGTTCGCATAACAGTCACCTTGAGCATATGAGTTACCCCCTGATAGGTAATTATACAAGAGGAAGACTTGTACCAACACATTTCCCTATGAATGCAGGTTAGACTGGTCATGCCTGTTTCCTATTGTCACAGGAGTGCAAGAAACAACAGAAATGTTACTGCCAGAATCTATCATTGCCTTGACTTTATACCCGGTAATAACAACCATCCAAGTATAGGGCATGGACAAGGGATTGGCAGCAAAACAATACCTTTCTCCTCACACCTAACTGCAATCTATCGGTTTGCTGAAGTTGGGGCAAGATTGTGTGGTGTGGCCCACCTCCCTGCACTTTTAACAGCAGAGGAGAAGTGTGGGTTTCTCCTTGAGTCTCAACTGATGGTTCAGCAGATAGGGTTATGTATGGCAATATATCCCATCCAGAGCTGGTGGTGAACAGCATGCTTTTCCAAGCTCTTGATTTTCAAGGATGTTTGGTGACACTCAAGGAGTGCTATTAGGCTGGCCATAGTTTGAATGTCAAGTTGCTGGAATTGCCAGGCAAGGAAGTCGGGGAGGGTGTTTAAAAGGAAGTTGCAAACCACAACCTCAACGACCTTCTTCTAATCATTTTCCCCCAGCTTTAACCAACACTCAACTCTGCCCCATAAATCAAAAGCTTGGGAGCAGGTTTGCCACTGTGAATCAAATTTCCACTTACTAAAAGCCCTTGATCATGCCAACTACAGAACTGTAAAAGAGGACAAGATAAAGATTTGAGGTGACAATGTGACCATGTATATTTTAAAGGCAAAACAATATATGCAGCTTTTCACCAAAAGAACGTCCCTAAGAACACAAATCTTAGATTAGTACCAAGTTAACTATCCAAGTTAAAAGTCTTCCAGGCAGGAAAAGGCAGGTTCAGGTGGACGAATACTGGAAGTGATGTCAGAGGTGGTGAGATTGTCAATAATCTGGTCCGTAGAGGGAGGAAGAGAAGAGGCATTAGAGTACTGTGCATTGGTGAAATATTACTACCACCAGAGCCTTTAAGCTGTCCCAAAGGCGCACGTGTGTGACTATATATATGTTTTATAGTTTATAGTTAAATAGTTTTTTGCAAATTTAACTTCACGCAAAATGTTTTGGTCATCACTAGTTATGAAAAAATGAATAGTTTGTACTCAATTACATGTTTGTAATAGAGAAGGTTTTATATATATTGATAATGATACAGTACAATATATAACTATTTTACATAAACCATTTTTGTTTCTTGGTGTTTTCTTGCAGAGAGACTGAAGTGTGATAAGATGTCTATGTGGAAGAACAATGTCAGTGGAACCTTAGAAGTAAGATCATTGGCCGTAGTTTGGCTAATGACTATAGTGTTCATTATCCTGCACTTTTAGTGTTGGACTCTGGAAAACCAGAATATAAACTACAGGACTTTTTGGATATGACTGACTGATCTGTCTTTAATGATGCTTCCAAGAATCTGGAAGAATATGCTGTGACAAATTATGTCAGGTTCTGTATGGACTTGTTTGTGCCTATCTGTACTGCATGCTCCTAACTTAATCAGAAGCCCTGAGTGAACAGCATTGTTTACATGTGCCTGAAGGAGAAGACAACTGCTTTTAACTTAAATGACACAGAACACTACAAGAGGTCCTGGAACAAGCTATGGAGGACAATCGAAGTGGCAGAGACTCAACACTGAGGAAAGGTTTACAGGTAATCATGGACTACAAAACTTCAACAGGTAATGAAACCTTTTTAATGGTGAAAGCTTAGTCATAGTAGTAAAAGATCAGTCAAGGAGGACATGAAGTGCATCAGGAACAGTAAAGGGGAATTAAAAAATACAGACAGTGAAATAGCAGATACTCTAAATAAGCATTTTTCTGAGGTCTTCACAAGATAACCTCCAAGCGGTAAATGAGACTACTAATAAGGTACTGATAGATTTGAAAATTTTAGAGGGAAAGTACTGCTCAGATTAAATAGGCTGAAATCAAACAAATCTCCAGGCCAGATTGTATTTACCATCAAGTTCTTAAGGAGGTCAACAAATACATACATAAACCCTTGACACATATTTTTAGGAAGTCACTGCACACTGGGGAAATTTCAAAAGACTGGAAAATGGCAAATATTATCCCATTATATAAAAAGGGTGACAGGGCAGATCTAAGCAACTATATGCCAGAAAAATTAATAGAAAGAATTATTAAGAATAATATTGAGCAGCACGTGGTAAGTATAGGAGTTTTTCTGAACAGTCAGCATTGGTTTAGAAGAGGGAGGTCATGTTTTACTAACAGGGTGGAATATAATGAGAAGCAGCTAAAGAGTATGATCAAAGTGGAGCTTATAATATTATTTATCTGGACTTTCAGAAAGCATTTGATAAGGTACCACATGAGAGGTTGGGCATCAAACTAAAAGTAGTGGTAGTTCAGGGTGATGTTTTTAGATTGGTGCAGAATTGGCTCAGACAAAGGAAGCAGAAAGTTATGGTGCTCGAAACCTTATTAGAATTGGCTGATGTTAAGAGTGTTGTTCCACGGGGGAAGTACTAGGGCCACTGCTATTTATAATACAGTATATATAAATGATTTGGATAGGAATATAAATAACAAGCTGGTTAAATCTGCAGATAATATCAAGATAGGTTGATAATCTGGAAACTTGGACAGCATATAGCCTTGGGTAGATTTGTGGCAGCTGAAATTCAATGTCAGTAAATGTAAAGTATTACATGTAGGAAGTAAAAATGTTAGGTTTGAATACACAATGGTATGTCTGCAAATTGTACACCTTATGAGAATGATTTAGGAGTTGTAGTGGACTCTACGCTATCAACTTCCAGACAGTGTTCAGGAGCCATTAAGAAGGCTAGCAGAATGTTATGTTATATAATATGATGTGTAGAGTATAAATTCAAGGAGGCTGCGCTCAAGCTGTATAATGCACTGGTGAGGCATCACCTAGAGCCCTGAGTGCAGATTTGGTCTCCAGGCTATAAAAAGAACATAGCAGCACTGGAAAAACTCCAGAGAAGAGCAATTAGGCTAATGCCAGGGCTACAGGGGATGAATTATGAAGAAAGATTTAAAGAGCGGCACCTTTTCAGTTCAAGCAAAAGAAGATTATGAGTTGATATGATTGAAGTGTTTAAAATTATGAAGGGAATTAGTACAGTGGAACAAGACTGTTATTTTAAAATGAGATCATCAAGAACACGGGGACACACATGGAAACTATTAAGGGTAAATTTCACACAAACATTAGGAAGTTATGGGAAACAGTAGTGGAAGCAAGGTTAAGAAGTGAGGTGATGATTAGTGAGCCAGCAGTATAGTTTCATGCCAAGAAAGAGCACCACAGATGCGATGTTTGCTCTGAGGATGTTGATGGATAAGTACAGAGAAGGCCTGAAGGAGTTGCATTACGTCTTTGTGGACCTAGAGAAAGCATATGACAGGGTGCCTCGAGAGGAGGTGTGTTATTATATGAGGAAGTCAGGAGTGACTGAGAAGTATGTAAGAATTATACAGGATACTGTATGTACAAGAGAAGTGTGACAGTGGCGAAGTCTGCAGTAGGAGTGACGGATGCATTCAATGTGGAGGTGGGATTACATCAGTGATCGGCTCTGAGTCCTTTCTTATTTGCAATGGTGATGGACAGGTTGACACATGAGATTAGACAAGAGGTTTTGGTCTATGATGTTTGCTGATGACATTGTGACCTGTAGTGAGAGTAGGGAGCAGGTTGAGGAGACCCTGGAGAGGTGGAGATATGCTCTAGAGAGGAGAGGAATGAAGGTCAGTAGGAACAAGACAGAATACATGTGTGTAAATGAGAGGGAGGTCATTGGAATGGTGAGGATGCAGGCAGTAGAGTTGGCGAAGGTGGATGAGTTTAAATACTTGGGATCAGCAGTACAGAGTATTGGGGATTGGAAACGAGATGAAAAAGAGTGTGCAGGCAGGGTGGAATGGGTGGAGAAGAGGTAATTTGTGTCAGATGGGTATCAACAAGAGTGAAAGGGAAGGTCTTTGTAACATGGGTTGGAGACGGTGGAACTGACCATAAAGCAGGAGACAGAGCTGGAGATGGCAGTTAAAGATGCTAAGATTTGCACTGGGTATGATGAGGATGGAAAGGATTAGAAATTAATACATTAGAGGGATGTGGTGAGAGAAGACATGCAGGTGATGGGTGTAACAGAGCAAGATGCAGAGGACAGAAAGATATAGAAGAAGATGATCCGCTGTGACAACCCCAAACGGGAGCAGCCAATAGAAGAAGAGGAAAATTACTTTAGTTAACTCGTATTTACTGTATTTATTTATTTACTGTATTTATTTATATTTATTTATTTGTTTGTTTATTTATCTTCTGCTACTCTTATTTATTTACTGTATTTATTTATACATCAACCCAACTGTGGCACAAGAATTTCACTATGCTCTTGCAGTGTATGTGACAATAAAGATCTCTAATCTCTAATCCAACGAGAGGGATGTTCTTACAATTTTCTTCATCAACACAAAAGGAAAAGTGAGCAGCAGAATAAAAAGAGATAAATTTGTATAAAACTAAAATGCTACGTTGTATTCACTTTTCAATTCATCAGGTTACTTTCATATTAAAGATACGGTGAAACAAGAAGGCAAGAAGAGCAAACAACAATTTTAATATATAGATACCAAGGGTGATGAAAAGCATAAATATGCAGCCACTGTCAGAATCTGGAATTCTGCTGGCATCATTTATCCCCTAGGAAGTCAATTAATTCATGTCATGTTTAATTGAGTTGGAGAGAATTGTCTCAGATGTCCTTGTTTTTTTTCTATTTATAGATAGCTGAGTTCATGTCTGGTAACTAAGAAGCCTGTGGTATATAAATAGGTTCCTTGTCACTTTTCCTTACACTAGGGAGTAACTGCATGGGTGTCATCAATAAAGCCATTGTCATTCTGGAATATATTACACCCATGTGCAAAAAACATCAGGTGAAAGAGATTATTTAGAATTACTGATATTTATTTTGCCTTATAAGGGAATAAAATACCCAATTAATGTTAAAAAACACACTATTATGGAAATGGTGGAAACTTTTCTTGTTAACATTTGATGTGTGCCACTCATGTAAAGGTACTTGCCCAATGCTGAATATCATGGTGATGTTTGATTCCTTTGTCCACTCTTTTTTTTCTTTTTGGAGCTCATTACTACCTTTCTTTTAATCTCACCCAAGTGTCATCTTAGCCATAGTTCTCAACAACAATGAGCTTGGGAGGTTGGGAGCATGAACTGATACATTGTGTTGCCGCACTCACCACACGACAAACCACCTCAGGATCCAAAGCCGTAAATTTTTTACTCACCAGCATGCACATGCAAAGATTTCTGTTGTTGCTTAAATTCAGGAAGCACACCTGTACAGAAGTACTGTTTTCGACATATTTTGTACTGTTATTTACTTTGATCTTCATACTTTTTTTGCCATTTTCTTTCTTTTATCTTTACTAATTAGCCCACTTAGGAGTGCATTATTTCATTGTATAATTTCACTTGTTTTTATTGATTTGCTTTTTCTAGTCTCCCATTTTATTTAGTATATATACTGTCTGTCACACTGTCTTTGCATGTAAAATGTTCCATTTGTCATAATAAATTCAGTTTTCCAATGTTTTGTAATATTCTCACTTTACATTTTCATACACAGATAACATATTCACTTGTAGAGTTTATTAAGATACTCTTCATTCTAAACAGAAGAAGACACTTCCATCCAAAAAGAAAATAATACAGTATAAGATGTTTTGGCCCTTACTCGAGGTAATGATAATTACACTTAAGTCACATATTACAAATCTAATGCATATAGCAGAACTATCTTTACAACTTATAGTGGAAAGAATACTTGACATTTGATGCAATGGTATAGTCTCCAAGATAAATAAAAAATATTGTAAACACTGAATATATTTTAAAATGTCTGCTGTTATTTAACAGCACAACACCATTTGAACATGTTAATACAAAAAAAAGAAATTAATGCATTTAGAAAAAATGAAACGTTTCTAAATATCAAAAAATAGACTGTAGTATAAAGAGCAGTAAACAATGAAATAACTACATCAAATCAATATTTTGTGTGGCCACCCTTTGTCTTTACAGCTACTGTACATCCGCTCTCTTAGACCCACTTGCTTCTGTCTCTCCAGGGCTCAATGGAGGCCATACCGTCTGTTGCAGAACTACTTGTTCTTTTTTGCTGAATATATTTCTCTATAACCTCAAAATTAGGGTTGGTAAATGACTGATGAATATCATCTCAGCATAAGCACCAGAGGATGGTAGGAGTGTTTAACAGAAAGATGAGCTTTTGGACAAATTGATGGAGGTGATGAGTGGGGTACCTCAGAAGAATGTTTTTTTTTTCAAGCATCCAAGTAATGAGTGTTGACTTGAATGTTGGAGTTATAAGTGAGTTCAAAGGGGCTTTAGGTTCAACACTGGAAATGTACCAAGGATTCTGAGAGGTTTCTGAAGTTTGGAGATGCAAGGGGAAATGGTTGGATGCTACACCACGTGTTAGAAGAAAGAAAACAAGTTGGTGACATATGAATCTGGAGCAGTAAGAAGTATGATATGACTATTTGTTGGTAAGGAAAAGTGATCCACATCACTTGACTATGGGAGATTTTTTTAGTCAGAGGCATGGAGAAATGTAAGAGGAAGTATTTACTTGTAAGTTGGATGTAATAAAGAAAGTCTGGTTGAAAACAATAGAAGAAGTTGGTGGCTGGACAAAGGGACTTGGGAAACATGGAGGTGGTAGAGAGTGCAATTGAGGAAAACATGATATGCGATAAAGAGGGACAGAAGGTAACACTTCAGTTTGTAAGTAAGCAAAATAAAATGCTAGAAAAGCCACTTGCAAGGTCTCAAGAAGCTAATAGATGTGAGTTTGAACTGCAGAATGAGGAAAGTCAGAGAAATCTGACCAGGATCATGAAGCAGATGGTAAAACAAAGACAGGATGTAGTAGATGTGAATTGCTTGAAAATGACAAAGGGAACAGTGTGATTGACAAAAATGGGATTACGAAATAACAATGTTTGTTGAACTTGTTAATCTGTACAAGTTGCAAATGGATGTTGCAAAACAACTGAAAAAATCAAGATAGGTAAAGCAGTAGGCCCAACTGAAGTGGTGTTGAAAATTTTGAAGGCAGTTGATGAAAAAGACACTGTAGTATGTGTTTATAGATCTCGAGAATCTTCTGACAGGGTGTTGCATTAGATGGTGAGGTGAGCTTTGAGAGAGCTAAGTGTGGATATATCATTAGTGGCTTTAGTGATGTCAATGTATAGGATGCATAATTGGCAGTCAGGAGAGCAGATATTGAAAGCTTTGAGATGAAGGTGGGTCTGCACCAGAGATCCATCTTTAATCTGTTGCTTTTTATGATAGTGATGAAGGTGCTGTCCAGGGAATTCTGTAAATGAATTCTGTAAATGAATGCCACAATTGCTGTTATATGTTGATTGTCTCATTTTGATGATAAAAAAGAATTGGAATTAAATGAAAATATACTGAAATAGAAAGCTAGTTTGGAAGTAAAAGGTCTCAAAGTAAATGTAGGAAAGACAAGTTGATAGTTCAAGGTGAAGAGGCAGGAGGTGTAGACGAGGCTGATGCATGTCCATGCAGTGTGTGGTAGAGGTGTTGGAGGAAATTTAACCAAATGTATTGGTTGTTGGTGCATAAATGATGGAGTGGTGTAAAGGATACTCTGCAGGCAACAAGTTGGACCTTTGTAGAAAGTATGTGAGAGACGTACAGAAGGCCCATGTGGTCAGTGTAAATTTAGATATCAGCAAATAAGTTTCTTTGGAGAAAGTAGGGATGTTCTGCTACTTAGGTGGCATGCTGAGTGTACAGCAGTGTTTGCCAGAGTGTGTAGGAGCTGACTTCTAAGGTAATCTCTCTGTTATTGAAGGGTAAAGCTTACAAAAGCTTTGTGAGGATTAACATGCTCTTTGGGAGTTAGATGTGGCCAATGAAGGTGGAACATGAAGCAAGGCTTGAAAGAACAGAGATGACAATGATTAGCTGGATGAGTGGAGTGCCACAGAGTGGGAGGAAGATAAATGCTGAGTTAAAAGAAAAAGTTGGTGTGGAGGCGATAGGTGTTGTGTGGAGGAGTAATAAACTAAGGAGGTTTGAGCAGTTGGTGTGAAAGGCAAAGAACGGGTGAAGTGGAACACCAAGATGTAGGGAAATTGGCCAAGAGGGAGTCCAAATATGTTGTGGCTGAGGGTAGTGTACATCAACATAGTCAAAATAAAATATAAAACTTGATGCCTTTGATGTAGAAAGATGTTTAAAAAAACTAAAGTAACAGGTCTGCTTATTTTGAGGTTTGTATATTTTAATAATACATATTAACAACCATGCATATTATGTTTCAAGTGGACTGTGAATGAATGTTCAGCATACATCACTCTGAAAAACAGAAAAGTGTCACAATCATGATACCTTTGTTTTTAAAGTACTCTCATATGTGAAAATAGCTTTGCATATACAGTATATTATTTTGTTAATGTTTGCAATCTCAGATTGAGACTGCTGAAATTCTGATGCCCAGGTTACCTGCAGCTGGCATACTCTTTAAAACTAGGATAAAAGAGGGCACACAAGCAATAATCATTTTATTTTTCAACACTAGTGTCCAAACAATAAATAAAGTGCAGTGCAGCCTTCTTTAGATCATTAAATAAGTCATCCATGATAAAATGGCTCTGTGATGAAGTTAAAATTAAAATATATACATTAAAATACTGGGTAAAGCCAATGTCAGAATTACCACTATAGTGATTTCTATCTCACTCACTCATTCCGCCCCAAATCACCCAATTTCCAGGCATGTTCAGCAGGGCCAAAACCATGGCTAAAGTGGTCCACCTACACTCCTATCCTGGTTACTATCCCTCGGCATCCACCAAAGCATGCTGAGCCTCACACCATGTTCCCTCTGTCTCACTGTCTGCTAATTTGGGTGATGGCTCTCCATTATGTAGCTTTCTACTTAAATGTACATCAGATATAATAACACCTGGATTCTGCCTTGTGTGCAAGGGTTTATGTCTGAATTCAGATGATTAGTTTGTATGAATATTGTTACAAAGGCATTGGCAGGTAAGCAAGGAATTAATAAAAACAGTGTAGCCTGGCAACACCCCATGTGCCACAATTGATACAGGAGCTGATAAATACTCAGGTCAGGTAGACACACTACATTAAGGGAGATAAGGGAACTCTTCACATAAAAAAAGAATAAGTACGAGGTTATTAGAATGAAGTGTATTGTGTAAATGTGTTCATTTGCAGTTCATCTGGCATATCAAGGACTGCTAACATTTGTTGCAAAGCCCTTTCACACCATTCTCACATTTCAAAGAACTGCTTTGATGTATTACATTTTCCTGCAAGTGCTGCAAACCCAACACATCTGTTTTCCTTCACTTTGGTGCTCCTCATACAGACAATAGAGTATGTGCATAAAATTATGATTTAATTTATTTAGAAATATTTTAACATCTAATGTAGATCAGCAATCTGGCATAGCTTCTGAGCTTGTTCTGTTCTGTATTGCACTTTGTATCATTTTTCTCTGTGTTTATTTGTGCTACCTGAATATGTCAGCTTTCCTTCATCCCCTGCTATAAATTGGTTGTGTGACAAAAACCTATACAGGAATCTTCAGACCTGGGATGTACATCAGCATAGTCAGCAATCAACACAAGCAGCTTGTCTTTGTAAGGTGAAGAGAAACTCAGGTGATTATGAGAGAGTAAGTAATCTGCACAAAAAATATACACCCCACCTAAGAATGGGACTGTAGTTAAAAATCAACGCTGTAAAATAAATAAGTATTTAAATACAGAAAACAATATATTTTGTTTGCAGTAGTAAGCATCCTATAACTGAATGAAGACTTGCAATCACTTCCAATCCAGTTAGCCAAGTAAAACAAGCCACAGCCAGTTGTTAAAAGTGTGGAGTTTACAAAATCTGTTGACTTCAAAATGTTCTAACACGTGTTACTTAAATATCTAAAGCAAACAAGAATGTCTTTTGTATACAGACTATTTAGGTGAACAATTATAATTGTAGAGAAGAATGTCTTGCACACAATGAAGTTGCTACAGCATATTGTTCTTTAGAATATTGTTCTTCATTGTGCGACATCATTTACTGCTTAATGTAGTTAACTTTCATATCTTATTCACCTCTTATTATCTCACGCTCAAGACAAAAGACTTTGAACTACACAGGACACCACGTAGGTGAAGAATAATTATAGAGTCTTAGAATAGGTATGGAAGGAAAAAAAATATATACGTATAAAATATCCCTACAACCTTCATCATAGCATTTTTCATCTACTGTTCCAATCCTGAGATCTGTTACCTGAGCCATATATGTTTTAATATATTATTTAATTTCTCTCCAGTGTGCTTACAGTAAATTTAAACAATGTACATGAACAAATGGAGCTGAGAGAAATGGCTGTTGAGAAAGATAAGATAGGCAGGACATGTATGGTGCATGAACAATTCAAGGACAGCAACAAGAGTGGAAGATGGTTTTCAGTAGAGGAACGATATGGTTATAGAGGAAGCAAGAGACAGAGAAGCAAGAGAAGAATCCTAGAGGAAGTGGCACAGGGTAGAGAGAAATGGAGGCAGCTTTGTAGCAGGCAGGGACCCAGAGTCGAAGACAACAGAAATATGGAAACCTAACTAACATTAATAATTATGCTAAGTTATTAGGGCTAGACACATCATGGTAGCACAGTGGTTGGCATCCTCGGTTCAGGCTCTTCACCTGGTCATCGTCCATATGGATTATGAGTGTTTTTGCTGTTTCTGCCTCAGTTTCCACCTCACATCACCAAATACATTCAGGTTAGGTTAACTGCTGTATCCAAATTGGCTCAGAGTAGGTGTGCGTGTGAGAAGACATAGCGATATACAGGTATTCCAGCTCCGTCCAGGGCTCATTCCTGCCTTGTGCCCAGTGCTGCTGGGAATATCTCTGGTCCACCACAACCAAGAATTAGATTTGTCAAGTTTGAGAATGTCATGATATGTTAGTAGTTCTAAGAAAAAAAATGGTACCAATTATTGTTTTATTCCTAAAATATTTATAGGTGTTTACGTCTTACAGTTTTGTTTTGTGATTTATAGCGTAGTTTTACCTTCCACCTCCCAAAAACACGCATGCATTTTAGGTTAACTGGATATTCTAATCTGACTAGTTGTGGGTGTGTGTATGCCGCTAAATGCACTAACTAATGCCCTGTCTAGGTTTGTTTCCTGCCTTGAGCCTAGTGCTGCTAGGATAGGCTCTGGGCACCATAACCTATTTTATGTTATGTTTAATTTATTATGTAGCTCTAGTGATTAAAATAATCTCCATTATCATATGCATGTATGTAACATAGCATGTCTTGGCATGGGATAATAAACCACAATTATACATTTATTCCTCCATGTTCCCTTTGAAAGCGGTGTAAGATGTGTCATTCAGGAGAATCATTTAAGTGTATTAGCAGCCGGTCATGTACAGTACGTGCAATAAAAAGTGCCTACTGTTTATTAGTTGTACTGTAGGACAAAGTGGGCATTGCCCATTCTGCTAGGTTTTTATTGGCATACAAGTCCTGTTTGTTATATTTCAGCCAGAGTTCCTCCCTTGGCTAGGGTTCGAACCTTTGTTTCATGTCTTCTTTGTTCATTATGCCTTTATTATTTTCCATATGTTTTGTGGGCTTTCCCTCAGGAGGAAGGGCCGCCTGCCCATCACTGCAAGGGAGTGGCTACACCTCTATAAAGACAGAGGCATCTATAAAGACAGAGGCAACCCACAGTTTCTTGTGGTTCATTCGAATGTGCTTGGGGATAATGAGTTTCTTGTGCTTTGTGATTTACATGTGCTTTGTGATATTCTGAATTGTTTTAATTCTGTGCTCTGTTATTTTTGATTTTGCCTTGGGCTTGTTCACCTTGAATTGCCTTTTCCTTTGTCTTTTCAGGCAACTCCTTTTTCTCTTTAGTGCTCTGCAGGGCTTCTTGTTGTCACAGAACATTTTTCTGAAAAAAAGAAATCATTTTCTTTATAAAGATTCTACATGGTCCCCTAGGTTACTAGCCAGGGTAATTTGACAGTGCATCTCCCTCTAGTGGTCAATTTTGAAACTGTTTGGGACTTTGTTGAAATTTAGCAGTACATTACAACCTCCCCCTCGACCACCCAGTTCCCCCCAAACCCCCCCCCGCCCAACACTCTCCGCACCTCCCCAGCATTCCTGAGTGAATAGCTAAACTGAAGGTCTTTCCAAACTTTGGTCAGCACTGTACTTCACCAAATAACAACGGTGCAAATCAAAGTTGAGCTCACATCTCTATGACTCCTTCAGACAAAAAGCCATCCTTAACACACTGAACTGGCTCTAAGATCCACTCTGCCAAGCCAATAAGATGTCTCCACTTGAACTCAGAACAATATCACATGACTGTGCGCTACATTGGACATCATCCTCAAGGCATGATAACATAAACTGTATGTGTTCCAAGATAAATTAGAACTCTAAATAGCCAGCAAAGAGGCAGTCTATTTTGTGTTACATGTTTGTCTGTCTCATCTGTCTTGCATCCTGTCTTCTATGTTGAAACATATGCATTTATCATATTTATATATTCCTTATATTTATCAGTAAATCATGTTATACTGTTTCTTAAAATAGTTGCCTTGATATAAATCTAACGGCTGGAGACCCCCTTCTACAGAAAAAGGTAAAAAAATTAAAGCGGGTGCCTTACAAAATTATTTAATTAATTACCTGCATTGCAGAATTCAAACTTGATAATTAATTACTGAACAATCAATTTATCTTTTTCTATATTGCATATTATAATTTGTAACCACTCATTTTTTTCAGTCAAACCCAAACCCTATTATTTGATTATAAAGTATATCAAATCAAAAATCAAATCAAAATATTTTAAAATACCATAATTTTATTTACAATAATGAACAAATTTTTTTTTCACATTAGGAGACACTTTCAGAAACACATTCAAAAGTGCCTTGAGTGCTTCATTCTATGTTCTTGCTGGCAAGGTGGCACTACGGTAAGGCATCCAGCTATTGATGTGAAAAGGGAGGTTTCTCAGCCTTTTTCTCCATCAAACATAACAGGAGGTAGGTGGATTCCTACGTTTAAAAAATGAAGTTGGAGGAGAGTTGTTTTTTTTTGTAGAAGAGTGGGCCAAAAGGATGCATGATTAAGATGCAAAAGACAAAACTCCTGTCATCTTTGAAAAATGATGCGTACTCTGAAATGATGAAGACAAACAAAGTCAAATAAAGAAGGGGTAATAGGAGCGCAAGTGGGCTTTAAGTGTGTGGGTGTAGAAGACTGAGCTGGCAGAGCATCTCCCCAGGAAGTTTATTATGAGGATGCACAAAAGAAATTGCAACCTAGGCATCATAAACTATTTTTATGTAAAAAAAATGTAATATCAGAATCCCCTAAACTATTTACATGCACATCTTTATATGTATTTGGAAGAATTCATAAAGTTATTTTACATTACAGAACAATGTTCAACTGAAAACAGCTCTTATGCTTGATCAGTCAATTGAGGGTATCTGAAGTTCTTAAATTGTTGTCAGTCAATCCATTCTTTTTTCCAAACTAGCTTTGGGATAGTTTGTGATCGAGGTGAAGTGGCAAAGATGAGGATCAGCACCTCCAAATCTGAGGCCATAGTCCTCAATTGGAAAAAGTTGGATTTCCTCTCTGAGTGGGAGGTGAGTTACTGCCTCAAGTAGAGGAGATTAAGCACCTTGGGGTCTTGTTCACAATTGAGGGCAAAAGGGATGGTGAGATCAACAGATGGATATGGGCAGTGAGCGTAGTGATACGGTCACTATCCCAGTCGTAGTGGTGAAGAAGGAGCTGAGTCAGAAGGTGAAGCTTTCGATTTACCAGTTGATCTATGTCCTCACCCTCAGCTATGGTCATGAGCTTTGGGTAATGACCAAAAGAATGAGATTGCAGGTAGAAGCAGCCGAAATTAGCTTTCTCCTCAGGGTGGCTGGGCTCTCCTTTAGAAGTAGGATGAGAAGTCCAGAGAGGCTCAAAGTAAAGCTGCAGACCATCTGCATCAAGAGGAGCCAGTTTGAACTGATGGTTCAGGCATCTGATATAGTTTTTATCGGCACGGCTCTCTGAGAGAAGACCCCAGGAAAGTCCCAGGGCTTGCCTGGAGCATTATATCTCCCATATGGTCTGGAACACCTTGGGATCTCACAGTATGAGTTGGCAAGTGTGGCTGGGGAAAGGGACATTTGGGCCTCACTGCTAAGATTGCTGTCCCAATGTACTGGGTTTGGATAAGTGATGGAAATGAATGAATGAATGAATGAATGAATGAATGAACATTCATATTTTTACATATTGAGTGTAAGATGATCAGATGCAAAAAGTGTGGGTGTGGCCATAAATGTGTCCTTCAATGGACTAGTGATAAAAACATTTCAGTCAGAGCTCAATATTTAACCAACAAACATGTCTGTCCATAAAAAGAGTAGCACTCTTAGGTACAAGTGGCTGAGGTATCAGAGACAATGTACCAAAAACAGTGTTTGAAGTGGGTGAGATTAGGATTTAATTCAAGCATTCTCTTACTTCACATCCTATCATTTTACTTTTTAACCCCCAATGGTACTCCATGTGCTGGTCATACACCTTGCAGTTTTAAGATTAGCAGCTCATTTGACTGTGGAGGATTTATAAGAATAATGTATGTAGCAATGTACTATGGTTCTTCTGCAAGCTTTAATGGTTGAAAAAATGAAAGCGGGTGGAATAACCAGTGGCAAGCTGCAATATTTCCACAAACCCCATGCATCCCACGTACTTGCAAAATGTGTAAAGCTTCTATACTGAATTTTGGCAGAAACCTAACTTATCACACCATCTTGGTTCATTATGGTATGGATGCTGAAAATTCTAAGAGCTGCCACCAAGATGGCACTGCATCTGAGCAAGCTGATTGACAAGAATGCTAGATAAGAGAGAAGTTTTGATTATTAAAAAAATGATTGGCTACTAGTTTATATCAGCAACATAGGATGCAGCACATGTAAGTCAATGAATTCAATATACCCGTGTAGATTTTGAGCCCAGGACATGAGCCGTCAGATGAATGGAGTGAGTGTACTGTCTCCTGTGGTGAAAAAGACAGAGCTAATAAGCAAACTTCACTAAGAGAGAAGATAAACATTTACAAACAATTTCAGGTTCACAAAACCTTAGGTAAGGATTTGTGCACATAAATTTCAGCATCTTATAGCTTCTTTGACCAAAGCTACAAGTCTGGCAAATGTAACACATAAGTTGACATAGTTAACAAGTTCTAAATTGCACATTTTTTTACTTTACCAGCCATTTACAAAGTGTGCTATTGTCTTTTAAGATGTACAGTACATAGTTTTCTTTTTCAGTTAGGTATGCAATATAAATATAAATTAAAAATTAAATATGATTGTGAAAGTATACTTATGGGAAAAAGAGAATGATTCACATAAAAATTTATTTTTATTGTATTCAATTTACCTATATTTTCTATTAAGCTTTAAAATCTTACACTTATTTTGAATGCCCTGGTATTTCCAGGACACAAATTCATGTGGATACATTTTTGTCAGGAATTACAGAAAAAGATTTCTATGTATGCATCTACACAGTAGTAGTATTATTAAGTTTACAGAGCATGATGAAATTCATCAGCCACTTTCTGGCACCATGATATACATCATTTTATTAAACTGAAAACCCAGATCAAGCAATAAAACGACTGGAATACATTATACAGTGACAGAATGAATTGTTTTGTTCCAGACGTTAACGTCTATATTTAATTTTTAGTTGTGAAGTTAAAAGGCTAAGGTCATATCACGGCTGTACCAGGGTTGTGTAAACCGAATATTGTGCTGTCAAGGCCAATCCCTACTCAGCTGAAGACTTTTTAAATTATTTCTTGTTACTTTGTGGCTGAACCAGAGAAGCAATATCAAAAGTAATGTTTATGACTGATTTGCTGCTCAAAAGCAAAAAAGCTTTTAAAAAGAATGAATAAATTAGAATTAGCATGAAACTATTTTATTATAGTACCTTCCACAACAAGTATTCCTTTAAACTGCTTTAGAAAAAATATACATCCTAAAGCAATACAAGAATAACAGATTATTTCAAAATAATATAAATCATAAAGAGTTAAGTATATTTGATTGATCCTGCAAATGCCCTGGCATCAAAAACTTAAATGTACATAGTACATGATTAATGGTAATAAAGTTAATCTAATCTAATCTAATCTAATATAGAATCTGAGAAAAAGAAGGACAAGCATTACATGAAAGAATACTTACCCAAAAATGCAGAAAAAAAAGTACTGTACATTCTGGCACAATTCACATTGGCATGAACATTGTGTAGTTAAAAATTATCTTTATTAAAATTGAAAGTGTTCCACTAAGATTTAAAATATAAAGGAACAATGTGTTTTACTATGTTAGGAACAGTCATCACTGGTGTTCTGCCTAGGTGTTGTTCCTGCTTCTGTGCCCAATGATTGCTGGAATAGCCACAAGCTGCCCCTGTCATTCTACAAATAAAATCCAAAAGAAAACTATAAGGGCACAAGTAACTGATATATATTATAATGCTGACACATACTGCCATTGAAATGTCCCTGGTTGCGTGACATGAATATAAAAGCACTGGACCAGACCCTGACCTAGATTTCATTGTCTGCATGTTCATACTGACCTAATTCACTAACTGTGACAAAAAAGGGCAATGCCTGCATGCAGACCTCCAGTAGATTACTGATGGCACTACCATCATTAGAAAGAGTGCTGCATGGCTTACTGTCTGCTGTGAAAGCACAAATCTGCCCCCGGAGGAATTCCTTTCAATTAATGTTGCTTTACAAATAAAAGTAGTAGTGATACCAAATACAAGAGATCATCTGCTACAGGATTAAATAAAATTAACATTGTTGGAGCATTTTTTTATAATTAAAATATCAGTTCTCGTGAAATAATCTATGAGAAATCTATATTTTAGTCACCGAAATCTATAAATGTTTTCTTCAAATGCAAATTCCAAGCCGTAGATTAGTTGTAAAACCAACACCAATCAATCCTCCAAACACTTTAAATTTTGATCAATTTCGTATATACTGAGAGTTGAGTCCATTTTAATCTAATAATGGGATAATTAGTAGAGTGACCTGCGGTGGGCTGGCGCCCTGCCCGGGGTTTGTTTCCTGCCTTGGGCCCTGTGTTGGCTGGGATTGGCTCCAGCAGACCCCCGTGACCCTGTAGTTAGGATATATTGGGTTAGAAAATGGATGGATGGATGGATGGATGGATAGTAGAGTGGGCGGAACACTACTTGGAAGTTTAGCAAACCATTTTTATGGTCAAATGAAGGCTACCAGATTTACACTGGAGGAACCCTAAAAATTTTTTTCTTTTGTTTCTTTTTCTTTTTAGATTGCCCAATAATATAATTATTTGATAAGGTTGCTATCTTATTTATATAAGAACTTCTATCAGCCAATGATGACTTATGTGCCTATGAACACACAGAGTTTTACTAAAAAAATGTTGGTGCCCATGAGAAAGGAAATCTCAAAGAGAGGGCAAATTCCTAAAACTATGCAATTATTCTTACCTATACCTCTCATTGCTCCTTTCTGATTTCTGATTATTACTTCATTCTGATTATTACGCCATCTATGTGTTATTGATATTGAACACCAAGGTCTACAGTGTAAAACAATAAATCAAACAAACACAACTTAAATATCATGGTCAATCTGACATCACATGATAGTGATATGGCACAGTAACTATCAAGGCCCAAAGAATCAACAAAATGGTGTGAGCTATGCCATACATTCCTAGCTCATCCATCAACCACTACATTCATTCTTGGGATTTGAGCTCTTCCTTCTGCTTAATATTAAAGCAGTGGCATCACCTGTCTACTCTTTTCTGGCAATTTATATGAAAACGGCTGCATTGTTCCATACCATGATTTTTTTTCAAACCTTCCACATTGAAGAGTACTTTTTCCTACTAAAAAATAGAAAAAAATGTCTGTTTACCTTTAATTTAACTTTACTGTTTATGATAAATAACACTTTTGTATTATAGTCTTTCATTTCAGTTGATGATAAGTAGTGGTAGTGAGAATTTCTTCTATCATGATAGTTCCATAGAAAATCACTGTGAGATAAAGTTTCATTGTAGGGATGGAGAGGGAAGGGGACGAATATAAGTAAGCTATTTGATTTTGGGGAAAATTCAAAGCTCGCAACAGGCTAGATCCGGGAAATAAGGTGGGGCTTCAATAAAATTGATTCCAGAGGTGCAGATAGAGACCAAGCTTCATTACCAGTGATGATTGACTTGAACATAATCGAATGTTCCTGCTTGGAATCCACATAGAATTGTTTGGCAAACTCCACATGGGCCCATTTCTCATTAGTCAACAGCAAGCATGGGAATTAATGAGCAGATTTTTTCATTTAGCCAAGTTTGTCCCGGAGAATTTTCACAATTGTTGCAGTATTACCTCTGCGCATGCACACACAAAAAAAACTGGCCTCCACCTAAAGCACCCAGAGAAATGCTGATGTTGCATTTCAGCAACCATTTCTAAGCTCTTTACTCTGCGCCAGCTGCCTGACAAAGTGCTGTTGTCATTTTGTGAGGCTGTATTGTATGAAACCTGGACTGTGCACCTTCCGATTATAAGACTTTTGTGTCTTGCTTTACTGTGCTTTACATTGTAAAAAAAATAATCTGTTTGTCCTCAAAAAGCTTGATGATGTTGGAGCTGTGGTTTTCCACATGGGAACAAATAACATTTGAAGTCTCTGGTCAGAGGTATTAAAAGAGGACTTTGGATCACTGCTGCATATCATTTGAGAAGGGATCCAGGAGTCAGCAGCGAGGATCTTTATCTCTGGACCACTTCTGATGTCATTTGTTTTTCCAAGATGCCTGGTTGAAGACTTTCTGCACTGAGCACAGCCTTGCCATCACAAAGAATTTTCATTTGTTCTGGGAGTGACAGTAGTTTTTCAGAACAGATTGGCTACATTCTCAGGCACCCAGGTTCTCTCAAACAATATAGCTAAAGTAATTTGTCTGCTTTAACTAATTCAAATCAGTCTTAATACTAATGTACATTACATACATTTACATTGATTTGATTGGCAGATGCTTTTATTCAAAGAGACTTACAAAAGAGGTAAACATAATTGAGTAACATTAGGCTAGGGTCTGATTATATTTTATATTATATTATATTATATTATATTATATTATATTATATTATATTATATTATATTATATTATATTTTGAATCTAGCCAAGCCAGAAGTTGAATTGTCTAAAATTTTTTTCATATTTAGCAACATGTGGCCAGTAATAAAAACATTAAAAAATAGTGCACAATAAAGGATTATTGTCCACAATTTAATAAATATTCTTCTCACTAATTGTTTGATGAAATCATGCCAGCCATTGACTTATAAAACAACTTTACATACTATCCATCCATGCTCTAACTATCAAATCAGTCTATGTAAAGAATAATGGTAATAGTGATGCTGATTTAAATTATACAGGTAGCTGTACCCTTGCTAAGTACAGTATAAACCTACGTTAGGGTATGACGTCTCTGTAGTGGCTTCACCTATAGATGTGCACTATTTTAGCACTATAGTAACACATTTGGTTCTAATTAAACAACCTGGACCAAGTGGGATACATACAAATTCCTTTATTGGTATTTCAGGATGACCTACCACTTGGATACAGCTGTGCTCTTCAGAGACCTTAACTGTGGCTTTACTAAGTATTAGAGCATTAACCAGTAAGACTTTTTTACATTAACTATCATATTAGTGATAGGAAAACAGACTTTCTTACATTGAGTGAAACATGGCTCAGTAGTGATGGTATGGCAGTATTAATTGAAGCAGCACTTCAAAATTATAATTTTGTTAGCCAAGGTAAAAAATTCAGTGGTGAGAATTTTCTTGAGTAAATGAAACTGTAAAGAAATAAATGTTGGTATAATTGCCATACTAATTCAAAGAGTGACACAGTCTCTCATATTGATCATTTTTATCCATCCATCCATCCATTATCCAACCTATCCTAACTAGAGGGTCACGGGGTCTGCTGGAGCCAATCCCAGGACACAAGGCAAGAAACAAATCCCGGGCAGGGCACACACATACACTAGAGACAATTTAGAATTGCCAATGCACCTAACCTGCATGTCTTTGGACTGTGGGAGGAAACCCATGCAGACACAGGGAGAACATGCAAACTCCACGCAGGGAGGACCCGGGAAGCGAACCCGGGTCTCCTAACTGCGAGGCAGCAGCGCTACCCACTGCGCCACCGTGCCGCCTGATCATTTTTATGAACCCCCAAATATAATGCATCCTTTGTTGTGGAATTCTCAGACTTAGCATCCAAAATAACTAATTACGAAAGGTTTCTAATTGTATGGGATTTCAGTTTTCATGATAATATTCACTGTGACCCTAAAGCAAGAGAATGTATTACCTTGTTGCACTCCTCTGACCTTAGCCAGCATGTCAGATAGTCTAAAGCATAAGGAAGGACACACGCTGGATTCAGTCATTTCAAAAGGACTAAAAATTGGTGTGACGCAAGATATGGATATTGGTATAGCTAACCATTTCTGCATTCTATTAACATATAAATACTGGTAACTAGAACTAAGGAGCAACATATATGTTAAAAAATGTTATTTTGGTGCATCTGTAGCATCTAGGTTTGCTAATATTCTCAATAATCAGTCCGAATTTAGCACTTGTCCTAGCACAGCCAGCAAGGTGAGAACTGCAGCTGACACAGTGACCACTGAAAAAGAAATCTTTAGCATTAAGATATCTTGGAAACCTCATAGAAGGATCTAAAGAGAAAAAGCTGTAGGACTAACTGTAAATGGAGAAAAAAAATGTGAAATATTAAAGGCACAAATAGCTGAGTACAACAAAGTAGTTAATCTTGAGAGGCAGTCCTATTTTTCTAAAATTATAAATGATTAGGAAGGAATCCCAAGAGTTTTATTTTGAACTATTGATTGTCTTCTAAACCCAGTTCAACCAACAAAGTACCCACTGAAAACAAATTAAACTTGAGGGGGTTTTGTCCACATTTTTAAACACCAAATAAATGATATTATGTAATATAACACATCCCTCTAAAATTAATCCTGTTGAACCTTAGCATGCTCTTTTTAGAGAGTGAAATTTCTTCACTCAAATAGGTTTACCTGAACTCCGAAGAATAATTTCTCAGCTTGAACCTTCCACTTGCATCCTTGATCCAGTCCCAACCGGCTTTTTAAAAGAAATCCCCAGTGTCCTAATTGATAGGTACTTGACATAGTAAAATATGGGGGTCTTCCCAGATTGTCTAAAGAATGAAGTAGTTTAAGCACTGTTTAAGAAAAATAATCTAAAATGACAATTTCAATAACCATTATATTCTTGATAAGTTTTGTCAGGTTTTGGAGCAAATCATAGTACAGAAACCGCACTGCTTAAAATGGCAAAAGACTTGAAGGTTAGTGCAGAGAAAGGCCATCCATTTGTTCTTGTTCTACCAGACTTGAGCACAGCAAAATACAGACCACAGTATTCTAATAAATCACCTTAGTCAATGAATGGGCCTCTCCGCCAGTGTCTTAAATTGGCTTCAGTCTTATTTAACATGCAGAAATTTCTTTGTTACGTGTGGTGATTGCAGTTCAGGGATCCATGATATTGTATACAGTGTATCACAAGAATCTATTCTGGGCCCGCTATTGTTTTTAATCTACATGCTCCCACTAGGCCAGTTTATATTAAATTACAAAGATAACTACCACAGCTATGCAGAGGACATGCATCTTTACTTATCTATAGCATCTGTTGACCCTGATGCTCTGGACTCTCTGATCCAATGTCTGTCATATAATTCTAAATGGATGAGTAGTAATTTCCTCAAGCTAAATAAATAAAGAAAAAACTGAAATTTTAGTAATTAGTAAAAATGGAAATAATGAAGGTATTAGAAATAAACTTGATCCCTTAGCATTAACAGTCAAGACAGAAGTAAAGAATTCAGACGTAATCATGGACTCTGACCTAAATTTGAAATTGCACAACAATAAATAGACAACCCCAAATCAGAAAAAGTTGGGACGGTATGGAAAATGCAAATAAAAAAAAAATGCAGTGATTCTTAAATTTACTTTGACTTTTATTTCATTGCAGAAAGTAGAAACCCAATATATTTCATGTTGTGTCTGGTCAACTTCATTTCATTTGTTAATCTACATCCATTCCTTCTGCCTGTGATGTTTGAATGAAAGTGGATACCCCAACCTGCCATGACACCCGCTGCATCAAATCCATCCATCCATCCATCCATTCTCCAACCCACTGAATCCGAACACTAGGGTCACGGGGGTCTGCTGGAGTCAATCCCAGCCAACACAGGGCGCAAGACAGGAAGCAATCCCGGGCAGGGTGCCAACCCACTGCAGATCCTCTAAGACAACCCCTTAAAAAAATGAAGAACAGCATAAGAACATTTATGTTACATAGAATGATCAGTGGGAGCTGGGCAGTCTTTTGGGCTGGAGCCACTACAGATTTTGTTTTCTTCTCCAGCTTAACTGAAGTTTTGTTTTTTTTTATATGGAGTCTACACATTTTCCATGTGTCTGCCAGGGTCTCTCTAGATTCCCATTTTTCTTGTCCCATCCCTTTAAATTGCTGAGATTTTCTAAACTGTCTCATTGTAAGTGTGGTGGATTGGTGCCCTGTCCAGGGTAAGTTTATTGTGCTGCTGGAAAAGATTTTGTCCCTTGTGACCATGAATTGAATTATGCAGGTTTGGCAATTTATTGCTATACTAATAAAGCAGTTCAGAAATTATGTAAGCAAGAGTGAAAAATTAAAACTGGAAAAAAAACACTATTATTAATACACATTTAAAGTACCAGAACATGTAATGAATGGCAGATGAAAGAGATCAAAGAACATTCATATAATTAAATACCTAAAATAAAAAAAGTGGTTAATGTGACAGATGGGGAAATACATAAAAAACAACTATGAAGAATAAGAAAAAATAATAGCAGCCCTGAGTCACACAATTCATGCAATTTCAAAATCTGGGAGCATCAACCTTTAGAGCACCTAAGCAACATTCATTCTTCAGCTAGGATTAAGTGGTTGTCAGTGCTCTCTGAGCGCCTGTTCAAACTTTGTTTAATGTTAATTGAAGCTAATTACCCTGCAATAGAAACAAAAGTTCAAACAACATTTTTGCCCCTATCATTTTTATAGTGCCCTTGAAATTCATTTTTAACATGACAGACTCTGTAATTATGCTATTACTGCTCACCACGATGCAATACTGCAAAAAAAGAAACTAGTAAAAGTAAATACTGTAGCTGCTTTAATGTGTATATTTAAAAAGTGAAGTTCTAACAAACCAAAGAAAGGTCGTAATGCTAAATACAGCTCTTACATTTACTGTCTTCTTAATTCAATACTCACTTCATACTAATGGAACACATACTGTGGATTATAGGGGGTGCTCATGTTTCATCCCTGAGTCCAAATGAAGCAACAAAAGAGAAGGGTTTTTTTGTCTCAAAGCAGGAAAACATTCAAGACAGTTCCCCATAAACACATAAGGGTTTAAAAATAACAAAAACCTAAACCTTCTGGCTGTTCTATTTATCCTCCAGCCTTTTTTTCTTGTCTGGTCTCTTAGCAATGACTTCCTTTCAGCACTAAGACCCCCTGTGTACTGAATGGCAGGGACTTTTTTAGCTGGGTCAGGAAACCCATCCGGTTAAGCTCTCACTACTGTTTCCGGGTTATCTGGCCAGTGCTCAAAGGTCTGCAGGTATCTCTGAGTAGCTCCCCCTAGCAGTACTAGGTTTCCCGGCAGACTTCTCCCACCACAGAGTGTAATTGGGAAAGGCCAGTCTGTCTGTTCTCCCCAGTACTCTTGTTGTTTCAGCCCCCAGTGTACTCTAGTGGCCTGGAAGACGTTTACAAGGGCAACAAATTGACTGTTCCCTGTCCCACTTTCACGTTACCAAAAAATTGCATTCATTTTATATAGTGTACTTCACAAAGTAGTTCATAGCAAGATTATTCAAACAATGTATCATGATAAACAGATGACTGAAAGCAAAATGTGTCTTTCACACCTTTGAGTTCAATGTGTAAAATATGATCAACTCATTTGGCGGTTTTACAACAAATGCTCCAGACAGAACAGAGGATTTTTATCATTCTGTCTGTATTAGATAATAAGTGAAAAAGATTCAGTTAAGGCTAATTAAGATACAGCTTTCTGAATCTAATCACTTGCTAATAATGAATAATGTAAGCATTCCATCAAATTCATTTTAATTAGAGCGCAAGTTATGAATTATATGTGGAAGGCATCTGTTAAGAAATAAATTATTGTGGTTCATCTAAAATATAATATCTTCATGTCTAACTTCAAGGATTCTTCAAAAGTTTGCACTTTTTTGTTTCCAGCCTATATTTCTGAGTTAATTCACTGGGACTTTTTAATTTGGTTTGTAAACTTTTATCTATTGGTTTGGCACCTGGCTGCTGCTGAGCCTGCTGTCAGTCAGAGTGGCAGTCACTAGCATATGGCGAGCTAGATTAACTATTAAAGATACCTGAAAATTAGTTTTCAGATATTTCAGAATCCTTTAATATTTGGATATTTGCAATGGAGTTTACGATATTTCAACTTGAAGAGGAAGCCATTTTAAGATATTAGGAAATTAATAAAAAATACCTAAAATAGTATTTTAGAGTGGCATGGTAGCACCATGGTTAGCGCTGTAGCAAATAGAAAATGTTATTTGTTTGCCACTTGTCTGTCTTGTCTGCTTGTGTGGACAAAGACGCTAACTCATACATGCTGTTTGGGGAATATACAAGTGATTGACAGCGGCATACCTGAAAGCTGGGTGTCCGGTTTCAGAAGTACTTTGCATTTTTGAAAGGAGAGAAGAGGACAGCAATCTGAGGAAAAAGATGGAAAAAACAGCAAAATGGATTAGCTGCTACATGGGCCATGTAAAAGGAACCACAGCTACGAAGACCTCTCTAGATACTGTAGGTGAAGGTTAGCATTTGTCTCCAGCGATGTAAATCTTGTATTTAATTATGACTAGCAGAATTGGGTGAGCTCGTTGAAGTCCTTTTTTTAAGAAATGACACAGTACTGACTGTGGAAGCATTTATATTTAAATATTCACATTCTTTCATTGAATAGCTTCTACAATTCATTTACTTATTATAATCAGATAACTCGATCTCTAAACTATTGTGTGAACTTCAGGAGAGGCTGGGGTGTATATTCAGGGCTGGATTAAGACCTTTAGATACCCTAAGCACTTAAAAGATTTTGGTGCCCCCCTATATATGAGCCGCACTCACTCTCAGTGGACGACTGAACTGGTCAGCTGACATGACCAAAACAAGAATGATCATGTGAGCCTAGGTGGACGGTGTGGCAGTTACCAGATTCTAATTTTGCAGTATTCCCAAGATTAATATATATAATTAGCCTCTTAACATTTTAAGAAGTAAAGATACATTGAGCACTACTGGAGTGGTTTCGGGTAAACTACATTTTAAAGGCGGTATAACACAACAGATAAGTAGTACTAACAGCAGCTAAAATGTATTTGGATCATCTCCCTGTAGTAGATCCCTTTTGAAAGGCGCTACACGACCACTGTGGTATAGAAATTACATTTTCTATGTGATCGTCAAAATTTCTGCCTGACAACCTTGCACTATGTGCCTGTGATTTAAGAGAAAAATAATTCTGATAAACACTTTACATGAAGAGGTCTGTACATCTTCTTAGATGTAAACTATTCATCTTCTTAAAATAGTTGATCACAAAAGCAACCTTGAATGTTGTGGGGTTTTAGTGACCCGAACTCACCTTAAGGGACAGTAAGTAGTCGTGGATGGTAATTTACAAACAGAGTCCTGCTTCGATGGCGCCGATTACACTCATTCGCAAAGATTTCCACTCTCCCAGGAGCCGACAGGGCACTTGAAGTGTCATAAACAGTGTGAGAAGAGAGGACGCTGCCCGAAACTGCGAAGTTCTCGACATTCCACGCCTCCCAGCATCCACTTTGTTCTCACGACCTCTCACCGCTGAAGGTGGTCTCGTCTTCACATTGTTTACAGATCGGAACAGTTAAAAAGTAGAAAGACGCATCCTCATCTCTTCTACTATCAAGTACTGCAAACTAAAAAAAAGTTACAATGTGGCAGTTTCTGCAACAGTCACGTGGACGAATAAATAAAACTTCTCTGTCAGAACGCGCCTGGCGGCAGACAGCTCAGCATTGTAGTCCAGAGAGGAGGGCTGAGAGAGGGCGACACGGGGTGCACTTCTATGGGATAGATCGGCGTGTTTGTGTTTACTTCTTTTTAATATCAGTAAAATAATATTACACAAATAATAACAATTCGTAAAGACGATATAAAAATGGCGTCCACAAACGAAGTGATTAGTTCCTGTATTATAAAATGTTCTGTAATTTCCATATCACGTGGTCATACATAATTTCCGTTTTATACGTAATTTCCATATCGCGTGGTCATACGTAATTTCCGTTTCAAACACGAAAAGAATTTTATATACTGTATATAGATGTATGTATTTTTTTTCACCTAATATGGAAGTCCCTTTCTGTGGAACCAGGCTCATTCGCAGTTTTGCTCCATATGGTCCATGGTAAACCTGGCGACGGAAAATTTCTGTGGTGCTCCCCATCGCTGATGCCCTAAGCACGTGCTTATTTTGCTTAATGGTTAATCCAGTCCTATATATATTACATATATTATTATTCACACTTCTGTGGTGGGCTGGCGCCCTGCCCGGGGTTTGTTTCCTGCCTTGAGCCCTGTGTTGGCTGGGATTGGCTCCAGCAGACCCCCGTGACCCTGTAGTTAGGATATAGCGGGTTGGATAATGGATGGATGGATTATTCAAACTTATGCGGGTTATTGTGTGTTCAGAGGAAGAAGGTCATTGCTGTTTTCATCTTTGTGTCTTTTTTTTTTTAATGTATATTTTTTACTGGTTTTTCTGAACTTGCCTTTTAACTGTCTTTTTTACATATACTGTATATGTTCATTTAAAGTTGATTATATCAAAAAGGGAGGTACAGCAGGGTGATTCAGGGGATGATATTTGCCTGTCTTTTTATTAGCCTCCTAAAGTTTAGTAGGGCAAATGGTAGCAATCAGTCCACTTCAGCATTTTGGGTCTGATTCATTAGAACATTACTGTTTCAAATATTCATCATCCTGGCTTAAATCCTACATCAAGCCATTGGCTAAGTAGACTTTTCTCCCACGCCAAAAAAGTGAATCCAAACTGGCCCCATGTAAGTATCGGTGTGTATGTGTGAATGGCCTCTGCGATGAACTGGTACTCTGTCCTTTGCTCTTTACCATTAAGTGCAAACTAAAAGCCTGCACTTGATTTGTTGTGAAAAGAAAAATGAGCAGGGGAAGAAAAGAGGTTTAAAAGGACTTAGCAGTTCTCTTTTGGCTTTGAGTCTGGTTAGTGTTTAGGCTTTTGCAAAAGATATTTTGTTTTCTTGCTTCATCTCATGGTTTATTTCTCAAAACTCCTCTGCTCAGTTTGAACTGGCAGAAAACCTGGCATTTAGTTTAAAGGATAATGTAAATACTGTAAATCATTATTACGTACCTTTAAAGTAATGTCCCACAGATGATAGACATTTGTTTCAATATTCCTATCACTTGTAAATAATACCAAGGAAGGTAATGAGAGTTGGGGCACCATAGTGATCTTGATATAATTGTAGTACTAGGGTGTTGTACCGTGTTAGCCATTATGAATGTAGTGAGAAGTCAAGCAGAATGACACATTTTATTGGCTAACTAAAAAGATTACAATATGTAAACTTTCGAGGCAACTCAGGCCTCTTCTTCAGGCAAGATGTAATCGATATAATTGGAAATACAGTAAGCGACTAAAGAATGACCGTATTAAAATGAAGTTGTTTCATCTTTTCAGCTGAGAATTAGAAGTTGACTGCCTGAAGATGGCAGTGGAGCCGGTTTTCAGGCTGGAAAACAGGAAGAGGTGGGTTCAAGAGGTCACAGGAAATGGAAGTGACGTCATTGGTGGCTTTGACTGTCAATCACTGCTTTGCAGAGGGAGGAAGAGAAACGGCATTAGGTGACAGTGCCAACCCCTTGTTCGGAGTGCAGTTACCTTTAGAAGCTGTCTCCCATACGCATGTGTGTGACACACTTCAGAAAGCAATCCTGGACATCTATTGTGCTAGGAAATTCTCTATTCTTTGTTACATGAAACTCATCAAATCTTCTTCCATAGAGCTTAGTTTTAATTACCGTACATACTCACGTATAAGTCAGCTCTTGAAACCCAAAAAAATCGATCATAAAATCAGACCCAGACTTTTACGCCCGTTTAAAAATGCTTAAATTTTTTTTTTTTACATCTTCTTGCTTTCTCCAATCTCATGTCAGTTTCTCAGACGCATCGAATTTTGTTGCAGCAGCGAAGTTACAAACTTCTTTGGCTACTTCAAACGACATTTAATTTAAAACCAGCTTCATATTTTCTTCTGTTCGAACGCTCCATCGTAGGTAAGGGATGCTCTTACGATAAAGGTGTATGAGGGTGTGAGATGCAAAAAACACAAATCAGTGCAAACATTGCTTTGGAATAGTTCGGGTATTACCATGTGGTCACGTAGACACAATACATAGAAAAAAAGGCAGTGCACTCCGTGGTTACTCCGTGGGCTTTAGCATATCAAAATCTCTTGGACCAATAGCATGAGTTTTCCGCATTTGACTTATACGACCAACATAATAAAATACAAGAAATTATACAGTAAAATCAAGTCCCGACTTATCTGCGGGAGAACCTATCCATGAGTATATACGGTATTGGGAAAAGATGAAGAAAGTTGGTTTGATTATTTGTCTTCTGTTTTGATTATCACACACTATCTGATTGCGAAACATTTGATTAACAGTTAACAATCTTGGAAGAGATTTTATAGACACTTGACAAATGCAAACATTTTTCCCAACATGATTCAAAATAGATTACTAAGTCTTTCTCAGTTTCACTGATGGTTAATTTTTTGTCATTTTGACCTGTTTCTTTGAAATTAGCAGACACTTTCTCATTGTATGATGACATGAACATGACATATCTTTCACTCTAGGACATATTTGAAAAGTTCTGTTAATTGATTAAAAAAAAATCTTTCCTGAAATGCAATCATTACCAAAGTCACTTCTTAACATCTGAAGATTTTCTGTTCCACATCTTCTATTTTTCAAATAAAACTTGATGTATCCATGTTGCTTTTCATTTGCATTTGCTTTAATTATACTGAAGTAAGAGATATTTCTGCATCAGAACTCACCTTTTTGAATGCTCCTCTAATGTATGAGGAAATGGCTTGTTTATGGGATACATTAATATTTCTCATTGGTACACACCCCATCATAGCTCAGATAATAAACATCTTCAAAGTTTTCGATCAGATCTTACATATTATTATTAAAGATAATGTTAAATGATGACAACTTTGCTTACCCTACTGTTCATGTGTGAGTGAAAGCTTATCCACTGTTAATCAAAGGTGATATTGGTTTACTACTTATTTAAGCAATTTATTTTCAAAACATAAATAAATTGGAAAGGCACATATGTCCAGATATTCTTTATGAAGAGAAAAAATCCAATCAAATTGATTGTAGCCTTGTTTATGTTTGCCTCCACTATGTGTGTCAGTAGAAAGCTTAATGGTTTATGAATTGCTAGATGAAGAAATGTGATTAACCTGTCCTCATCCCACGATATTTAGAGTGATTGACTGTGTATTATAAAATCACTACACTTTATATATTCTATCTTCTATAATATCGTCTACAAATCAGAAACATGTATTAGGCATCTACTAGCCTCTCATTGTCCAGATTAAGCAAGTTTAATTTTTTCAATTATTTTTTTATATTGTAATTTAGGTAGCTTGCAGTGCATTAGGCATCATTTAATATTCAGTCATCATGAAAATGAATGTTTTTTTTTCTGAAAAAGATAAATTCTTATGCAGCCTGAATGAGGGCTAATTTGTTGGCAGTGAGTTATCAGTTTTTTTGTAGCTTTAGTACAACTATGTGGCAGATTTCACTTATGATGACTGGGATGGTGTGTGATTCCCTTACCTGGCTGTACAAAGGACTGAATGGCCAAGAAGAAAGGCAAGCTGCTCCTTATCTTTGCCAGAAGATGTCAACCTCAGAGTGAGTATACTGGCATCCCAGCAGGGATAGGCTGAAAATCCTTACTTGGTCAGGAGGCCAGTGTAAAAGAGGGGCAGGTGGAAGCTGCCAGTTTGAGCTATTTACTCCACCAACATGCTAGATGACAGCAGCAGTGGGATATGGTACTCATACTGATACACACAGGGTATGCTGGGATTTGCAATCCAGTGGGGCAGCCCTGTTGGGTCCGTGGGTGCTGCCAGGGTGTGCTGCAGAGATCTGTGGTCCCTGCTTCGGGGAATTTCTGCCTGACATTGAAATGCTTCCTACTGGCAGTGCCCTCCCTGAACCTTCCATAAAGGCAAGTTTGTTTTGGGTGGAAGTGGACAAAGCTTGCCTGAGAGGAGTGGAGGAAGAGAAGAAACAAGAGAATTTTGATTGTGCAAGCAGTGTTCAGAAGCCTGCTAGAAGGTATTGCTGAAATAAATTATTTGGAACCCAGGACATGAGTTGTTTCTGGGGTTTTGCTGCAATACCTCCTATAGGCCACACACTTTAAATTACTCCATTAATAGTAATCCTCAAGACATAAAGAAAGGATTATGTAAATTAACAAACTTGTTTATTTTCTAGTTGTCATTCTCACTACTGCACTTCCTCTTCTATTGTGTCTTCTGTAGTTTGCCATCATTAATAACCAGTCAAAGCAGTTATGTGTTCTGTTAAAAACTTCTCATGGACCACAAACACCTACCCTTATATTATATAGACTTCTTCAGAATTGCAAAGATAAGGGGAAATGAGTGTGGTTTTCTTACACTGAGTATTTCAGCTCTATCACTGAGTCCGTTAAAATAATACAGAAAGTGTGTCCCTGAGGGCTAAGTAGTTTTCTTTAATTAAGAAAATTAGACCTTTAGAGAGAGGATAAATGACTTTTCTTCATTGCTGTTCTTTTAACGGTAGTAGCATGGTGGTACGGTGGTTACAATTGCTACTTCACAGCTTTGAGGAACTGTGTTCAGTTCCCACCTTGGTCATTTGTCTTGTATGGGTTGTCATATGACATCCTCCAGTTGTTGCCCACATATTGATGAAAAAACTAAATTTATTGGCAGTTCTAATCTGGTCAAATAAACACAAATGGTGAATGTGTAACCAAGGGCTTCCTGTGATGCACTGGTGCCCATTCCTGGGTTGTTTAGCTGTGCTTAGACAAGGCATCAATGCACCATGGCATTGCAATAAAATATATATAGCCATTGTAGAACTTGAACCCTGGACACAGACAGACACGGACTCAGAATGTCCAAAAGCACACACGTTTATTTCTTCTTTTGGCGCACACAGCACAAACACAGTGCACAAACCACCACAATGCTCAGTCCTTCTTTTCTTCTACTGCCTCCACTCCTCTCCTGCAAGCTCTGTCCACTGCCACCCGACTCGGGCCTCCCGAATGGAGTGAAGCAGTCTTCTTTATACTGCACCTGGAAGTCTTCCAGGTGTGGCTGAAGTGTTGCATGCCCAGACTTCGGAGCTGTCCAGGCGCCCCCTGTAAGGCCCTGATGTAAACCAAGGGGGCTGCCCTCTAGTGTCCCGGGGGAAGTACTTCTGGTGGTATATTCATTCCCCCAGTCTTCTCTTCAAAAGGGCGCCCTGTCTGGCAAGATCCCCGGCCGTCCATCACACCATATATTTTGCAAATCACTTATTTTGTCCAAGGTCAAAGGGAGCTGAGCAAAGGGCACAACAAAGGTCACATTGATGGAACTAACCCTGGACACATCAGTCCATTACCAAAACTGGGCTAATTTCGCTTCAATCAATCTAAATCACATGTAATATCCATCCGGTCTATGAAATTGAGGCTAGGGGGCCAGTCTGTTGCATTCCATTATAGTACACAAACACACACACACACACCCACGCTCGCACACACACACACACGCACACACACACACACACACACACACACACACACGCACACACATACAAGTACACATGTAGATTTGCTTGTACTTACCAATTAACCTGACATGTACATCTTTAGGATATGGGAGCAAACCAGGCAGTATACAGACTCAGGATTAACACCCTGGACTCTGAAGTAGTGAAGCAGGAGCTCTAACCATATCCTGCAAGTGATGTATTTACAAAAAAAAATCTAAGTTGTGGATTAATTGTTTTTCCAAAATAAAGATAATGGCAATTTTAAGGAAGAAAATGTTACATTTGAATGCACTAGAAAATAACATTTTTCAAAATGTTTGTTTCCTGAAATATTTTTGGTGATTATAACAGGCAGCTTCAAGTTGAAAAGAAATATAATTTCAGATTGACTGTATCATATAGGAATTTGGAGAAACACAATATTAATTTTTAATGAATTTAGTGTGTTTAATCACTTAATCATGGTGATACATTGCATTTGATCAATTGAGATGAAAAGGTTTTGCTGCTGCTTTGTACTTCGTCTCTGATGCTTTTCACTTCAGTGTCCAAGAGTAGCTGGCCAGCAGCAATGGATACCACTTGCCCTGACACTGCGATCCATTGTTGCAATGTCCTGGTGAAATTACTAAGATTAGGTTTAGACAGGTGCAGAGGAGATATGTTAAGTATATTGGGAGAAGGATGTTAAGGATAGAGCTTCCAGGCAAGAAAAAAAAAGAGGAAGGCCTACGCGAAGGTTTATGGATGTGGTGAGAGAGGACATGCAGGTGATGGGTGTAACAGAACAAGATGCAGAGGACAGAAAGATACGGAAAAGATGATTCGCTGTGGCAACCTCTAACGGGAGCAGCAGAAAGAAGAAGAAGAAGCAGGGAAAATGTTACAACAATGAATACAGAAAATGAATCTGTTCCACTTCATGGTTTTGTATGGTTGAATGTTGGCAACCAGCTGGACACAGTTTGGTGCTCTGTAGTTGCCAAGAAAGTTCTCAAAAATATTTTTGAATGCCTTCCATGCAATTTCCACCGGCCCCACTAACAGATCTTGGAACTACTTGTCATTGATGACATGTCTGATTTGTGTACCAACAAAAATGCCTTCCTTCCAAAAAGTTTCACTTTTTGAATGGAATTACTGAAATAAATCAACTTTGTCATGATATTCTAATTTTATGACCAGCACCTGTATATGTATATTTAATATAGAAGAGGAAGTCACAAAAATAAGCAATTGCTTGTAAAATGGTACCTTAAAGGAAAATTTAAAAATGATTTTTGTGATCAGCAGGCCAAAATCTTCATTGTCCAGTGATATTAGACAACCTCCCATATTACCATCTGTCATTGTAAGTATTCTCATAAAGTCGTAAGTCAAACACTTGAGGATGACTTACTTTAACTGGGATTAAAAACTAATTTCAGTAAAAAATACAATATTTCTATATTGGTCTCAAACTCTAGTTCTCATGCTTTTGTGGAAAATTTCTGTCCATTATCTTAACAGCATTTCCTGTACCTTTAGTCACCAAAATTAAGACTGCAGATAACTGATAATGGAAAAGTCAAAGGCAATTCACAGTAGAATTTCAGACACCATACTCATTCCTATAAAAATAATGTTAAACAGTGTTGTAACATAGCTCATATTCACTCTGTCTTTAAGTAGTAATTGGTTAATTTTATTTATGATTTTATTATTTGCAAATACACAAACAGAGACATGTAAAGGCACAAATTAATTGATAATAAAGTGTATATTAAACAAAGAAAGAAGGAGAAACCATTTACTAAACAACTAACGTGTATGCAAAAGCCCTCCCCAAAAATTAACTAACACAGAACAAATCACTAAGTACAAAAAGATTGACAATGAATACAGCAATACAAAGTTCAAATGCAGTCCAGATGCTGACGCAGATTGAATGTGATAAATGAACAGAAGTCCCAAGTGAACAGCTTTCAGTATATATAATGTTTGTCCTACTGTAAAGAGCTGTTGATGAAGAATTGCAGGTGTTGGAAGCGCTCGGTAATGTTTACAAACTTTTATCAGACCACACAGACATTGGGAAAAGGACACAAACACAAATTCAGTAACAGATATTGGGGTGACACAAAAAATGGACGATTTAGTTTTTTTTTTTGACAGCTTCCTCTGATGCACATTTAGAGTCCGCGTAATACCTTATTCACCCCGGCAATCCCAGTAGCAACATCCAAAGATGACCAACAGTGAAGTACTACCATGATTGCTGGGATGTGTAGTTAATTTAAGTAGCACTGCTGCAGCATGGTTATTAATAAATGGTTTCCTTATTCCATTCCATCTAGAAGATGGTCTTGCCTGAGGTCACTTACAAGATACTTTACTGTTTGTTTACAGATATTTTTTTCAGTTGGAACCCAGACAGGTTAAATGAAAGTGTGATTCAAAGTCCAGTGCCTTCATAACATTCCCACAATGCCTGCCAAGAGCCATCCTGCTGTGGCACTGTGCCCCTTGATGGAAAAATAAATGTATGAATTAATTAAAGAAATTACCAAATAAAATAAGCAAAATGTTTTAATGGAAGTATTTATATAATAAAACAGCATATCTCTCATTAAGTTTAAAATTTGTATTTGTGCTTTGTAAATGATGTAATCAGAATATCAGACATATTATGGCATAGTGGAGCTCTCTGCTGGCCAGAACAGGCAAAGTCAAAGGAGAAAGTCATGGCCCACTTTTATTTTCTTGCAGAGCAGTTTTGTGGACTTGGACCCCATATTGTATGCACATTTGTTTACAATTACTATTGGTTTGTCTTGGCAGTTAAATTGCTTTTGGAAACTGAATCTGCTTTATATTGTTACATGTGGTAAACCTTTAGAATAGGGCATCCTATAATGCATATGCTAGCCAGTTACTGTATGTAACATGATCATATTAAGCAATTGTGTAAAAATGAATCTATTAAAGAAGTTATAACCACTAGGCAGCAACGGAAATCCAATACAAACTCTGAGGCCCTAATCTTCTGATAAAAAAGGAGAATCACTTACCCCCAGTCTGGTCATCCGGAATTCGTTGGTGAAGACTCCAGCAGCCTAGGGTTTAAAAGTGATGTCCTTGTTGTTATGATCTTTGTGTGCCCTACAGCTTTCTGGTCGAGATGCTGAAACTCAAAACAGATGGCCTACCAAAGGCTAGCTATTTTCACGGTTAGGGGCAGTGAGATTTTCCGCATCACTTTCAGTGATTTTGACCCTACGACGGCATGTACCTTATTGTTGCCTGTGGCAAGTAGCACTCTACCAAAGTGGCAATTCAGCATCCCTCCACCCAAGTACTGTACATACAGATCGCAGTCTTGGACCCGGTATGTTGTCCAGCTACAGTATCTTCAGACATTACAACGCTTCCCAACGGTGACTGGTTGCTTCCATGCCTTTTTCAGCGGCTTTTCTGGCTGTCTGTGGAATTACAATCTGGATTTTTGTTACAATAAATAAGTTTTGCAAAACCTGCCAAGCAGGCAGCCAGAAATCCTGTCAACTAGGCCAATTGTGACCACTAGGGGTCACCACTGAGCCCACAATCACAGACACAGCCAAACCCAACAGGTTCAAATAATGATTTTTATTCAACAATAATGCCTTCCACACACAAATGCCAGCAAAATAAACAATTTACAGTATCTCCTTTCTTCTCCAAAAGAGAGTTGCCTACAGCCTCCCGCCTCTGACTCAGATGAAGTAAGGCAGCAGGCTTTCTTTTAAACTAGACCCCGGAACTGCTTCTGGTCTCCTATCTAGTTTGTCCAGAACATTTAAACAAAGTAAAACAAAAATTGAAATAATGATCTCAAACTCTAGTCCTCACTAGGTGTCTGTTCAAGCTTTCGTAGAAAAATGTTCCTGCTTTTGTAAGCCTGGTGTTAGTAAGACTTATAAGACACCAACGTTAGAAAGTGGCCACCAAAGGTCACTTACTGCTATATAATAAGACCTTAAAAAAACTTTGTGTTATAAAAAAATAAGTGCAATAAATGACTAAAACGTTCATGTTCTTAATTATTTGAAAACCAGCTTTTATTAATGTGAGAATTATTTGTAACAAAGGTATTGGGCTTGGGAGTACTAACTTAAAAGAATGGCAAGGTCCTGCGTTGACCATCTCTGATACAATGTTATTTAGCAAGTGTAATGTGCAAATAATCCGATTTTCAAGCTGTAAAAATGTGATCTTGAAGCTCTGTATTTTTAATACCTTCTTGTTTATCATAGTGTTGTAGAATGACGATGTGTTGCATGTTATTGGGACATGCAATAAGAATTATCCTGTACTCTGTACAAATAACCATACTACTACTACTACTACTACTAAAAGAAGCCCTCAAATCCCCTTTGCTGAAGTGTTAACTATTTATTTTTGTGGTCTATTACTTCAGTTTATTCTTATTATTCTTATAAAGCCAACTGCAGCTTAAGGAGTTGAACTGTAAACCACGAGGCTACAGCTTTATTTCACAACTCTCAATTTACTTTGTGACCGTGGGCAACTCTCTTAATATGCCAGATCTTCAAATGTCAAAATCTTTACCTAAATCACTGAATTTAGAAACTGAAAGGAGGTTCACATGCATATACAGTATATTTTATATACACAAAATCCCTCTATTAAAGCATTTTTTGGACTATTTACTTTTGTTTGTAAATTTACTGCTAAAAGTCAGTTGATGCTTTGGTGTAATTCGTTTCTCTATCACCAGCCATCATAATTTTGCATATGTGCCAGAAAATGCTATTATTCATCATTTTAAGTGGGAAAAAATAGTTTATTTAAAGTAGATGTAAGTTTTTTCATACTTTCTCAGATTTTATTATTTCTGTATGTTTATGATCAATGAAGAATATCTTAGCATTAAGAAAGAAGTGTTTAGTTAGGGTGCATCCAAAAATCTAGATGATTTTGAAATGTAAACTAACATGGGCAAGGCCTAAGCTGACAGAAATGGAAATGTAGATTGACTTGGCAATTCAGATTCTTTGATGCTAAAAAACAGGGTTAGGGTTAAAGATGATCAAATATTTTTGGCATAGAATGAGGACTGAACATTTTATAATGTTATACTTTGTCATATAAGGAATGACAAAGGGTCAACTTTGACCCAGCGGAAGGAAAATGTGTTCTGAGGAAACTGAGAGATTGATTTTGTGAAGCACATAAGGGTTCCATGATAAGATTGCTGTGATGAATGCCAACCTTTATTCAAAGAAAGTATGCAAAAGAAGAAGATAATTAACAATGGCCATTTTTTATATAACACTAGCTGTATAAGCCCGTACTGTAAAAAGCCCGGGGTCCTAGAAACTATTGAAATCGTCAGAAAAAATTGAAATGTAGAGACATCAGGTAATTGAAAGGAACTACTCTGGGCGTCTCTTTCTCCCAGAGAGTATTTGCGTCAGGAAGAAAAGTAAGAGGGATACCGCTTTGCCGATGTGCTTGCCACACTTCTGTAATAGCAGAGATGCGAGTGACTCTCTCTTCGAGTGTTTCGTTTGGTTGACGTGCTGGCCTCACTTGTGTATCCTCGGAGGTGGAACCCTTACCCCGACTCCACCTCTCACTTCCAGGCCAGACAGGCAGACACTTCCAGGCGTAGACGTTTATTCATAAAGATTGTTCAAGGCAAAAGTATGGCATGAAATGCACAGCACCACTTACATTCACCCATTTTTGTTTCTTTGTGATATATTTCAGCATGGCTGGGTGGCACAGTCTAACTAGGCAGGAATGGCCAAAATGAAGTTGAATAGGAAGGTGGGTAACAAAAACTGACAAATTGAAACCAGTACAGACAAGCACATTGTGTATTTGGGCTGAGAGAATCATCATGAGCCTCCCCTCAGTTTGTCAGCAGGCATGTTAAATGGCTTGATCTTGGTTAGAGCTGCCTCCAAGACTTTATAGTGTGAACTGTTAAGTAGCCTTTGTGTAATCTACATCAGCTCTACATTTCAGCATCTTAGTACTCTGCTAGCTCAACTTCATGCTGTTTGCCAATGGCTTAGTGCAGTGCTGCACTGTTTTTAAGTTGCTATGCACTAAGGGGGCTTACAGTCATTGCAAAAGTTGCTTTTATAGACAACAGAAACCACCAGGTCTTCCCGTATGTGGAGATGCCTGTGCCTTATTACATTGCCCTCCAGCCTGTTGTTTGCTGAGTATTAGTCAGTGGTATATGGTATTAAAAACCACTCATTTTCAGTATTAGTTTGCTTACTATAAATTACTCATTAATGCATTGTCAAAGCTGAGCACATGCAAAAGTTAACTTGTATCTGGTCCTGCTCATATTTGTTATTTAATTTATTAACACTATATTTTGCTGTTTAAAGGGATTACCTCCACGCTAAGTAAAAAATAAACAGCTGCAAATATTTGACCATCCTGGCAGAGGGGTTTCAAGAGCAGGCATGGACACGAGGAAACACGATACATAGACTAGCTATGTACTATAGAAAGCATGGCAACTAAATCTGTAAAACTCAGAAGCGTTGCCAAGGGGACATAAACATCACTGTAAAAAGTGGCATTGATGACCAGTAGCAAAGTCTGAATATGAATTTATCCAGCTGAAGAAAAAATAGCTTTTGAATCTTGGATGTCAGCATAAGGGAATGGTTTGAAGGATTTCTAAAGGCGTGCTCAGCTATAGGCTTCATTTCTACAATGGATACTCCAGTGCTGATGTTTCTGGGAGCTCAGAGCTCATGTGATAATATAAGTTAACTTGAAAGTGAAATCCAAAGGGAAGCAAAAAGAAAATCCTTTCTCGAGCAGAGCACTAGACCACCAAATACTTAACATAAATCTGCTGTAAAATAAAATTGGTACTGCACAGACCCAGGACCTTACAAGGACCTGATACTATAAGAAGAACTGGTTCTTATAGTAGAAAATGTCACTAAAGTGCCAATTCCAATATTAGAATTACTAAAGGGGACCCTTATTTCATTAAGAATATTGAGGTCCCCATAGATAGATTTTCCAGGGTACAAAAGAAACTGAAAAGAAGTGGAGGATGACTGTCAATGGATGGAAGTCCCAGAGTACTTTTAAACAGAAGCACTGAGCTCCATTCTGTTACTTATGGACCCCTCCTGAAGTTTGTGTAAAAGAAACGCCTATCTCTGGGAGCTCCTGGCATGCAACCACATGGGATTACCATGGAGTAACCTCTAAAGTAGTTGCAGTGGTTACCCCAAAAGTGACCACAGGTGTGGAGTGTGAAACTGGCCCATCTAAAATCCACATTGCTTTGTCCTTTTCAAGATTGGAGGGAAGGTCAGGGGCTTTCCTTGTATGATTTGACAGAGTAGTACTAACCATTGTGGTCCTCAATTAAAATTTTATAAATAAATATTAATATATATGCTTAAAATATTTTAAATAAAATGAGACTATTATGTAGATAAATAATTAAAACAAATGAACCTTTAAGCTTAATGATGAAATTGCATTTTTACAATGACATTTCTGAAAATGACAGGTGTATTCATGGACTGACTTTAGGTAACCACAAGCCCTTTCTAAAAATCCGGGTTTACAGTGTCATAAAATGGCAGCTTTGAGCAATGAGCCATGCACCTAAGTATGCCCACGAGTCAAGATTTTCATGATAAGTTATGACAAGCGAAATGGACTTGACAAGTTAAATTAGCAGTAAGTGTTGACTTCTAACTAAGTAATTAGTTGGAACTGCATCATTGTAGTCTTCCAGAAACCTGACATGTTTGCGTTAAATACATGTTCCTTTAGCAACTCCCTCAAACAAAACTTCCAGGGCGTCTGAATTAGACTTTATGAGCAAGTGTTTAAAAGAAACCCAGCAACTAGATCAGCCAAACAAATCCCAACACTCCACAGTCTAGATTTTTGGACTAAATTCATCTTTTACAAGGATGGTACACTGCTGTCTTGCAGTAAGGAGACCAGCATTCACATCCTGGGTCCTTCCTGCGGATTCCTCTGGATGCTCTGGTTTCCTCCCACTGTCCAGAAATGTGCAGGTTAGGTGGATTGATGATGCTGAATTGGTCCTAGTTTGTGTTTGGGATGTGTGTGTGTTCACCCTGAAATGGAATGGCCCCCTATCAAGGATTTGTTCCTGCCTTGTGCTCCCACACCTCTCTCCCCTGTGACCTTGGTCTGCACTAAGTGTGTTTCAAATAAACATGGCATGATTTCTCTACTCAAATGCTGGAAGACATTTCATTGAATATACCTTATTTCACATTCTGTAGTAGTTTTAGGGATGGTCCAATCTTCAGTAGCTATTGAATTTACAACACGTAACAGAAGGAAAAAATGACAGAGATGCAGAACACCAAGATATTCTACATGTTAGTCTTAAATATAAAGTATTTTTTTTAATTCTTTTTTACCCAGAGTGTAATGATTGGTGTTAACATTTAAAGATCATTACATCTGTTTAGCACATTTAATTCCAAATTATCTTTACAATATGAGAAAATACATAGCATAACATTCTCAAATCTGCTGAATCCTATTTAGGGTTACAGCGAGCCGGAACCTGCCCTAGCTGCATTGGACAGTAGACTGGAACCAACACTGGATGGGGTGCTAAACTACCACAGCCCATAGGGAAATTTTACTGCTCAAAGGTTGGTGTTTGTCTCACCAGACTTAAGATACTCATTTATGTTTCATTCAAGAATTGACTTTGTCACAGATATTTCTCCTAAATATTCCTTAGCAGAATTAGCTTTTGACAAAAATGACACATGAGATACAAGTGATGTTAAAAGAGTTAAAACTGAGAATTTGGTTTTAAAAGCATATTATATTTTGTGAGACTAGGGGGCTCTGCCCCCTGCTCGCTTCACTCGCCAAACCCCGGGCGGGTGCTACGCGCTAGCCACTTCACGGATCTGCCGCTCGCGTATTGGGAAATGGGGAAGCGGATGTACAATTTAAACAGATTGTTATTTTCATGGGAATTGTTACATATGCATAATAGAACCAACTATACATTACAGCAAGTAATTAACCATAGTAAAACCATAGTAAAAAATAGTTAAATGTAATAAACTGAAAGAAAATTATGTTTCATGTTGTGTTAGAGGTATACGTTGCGTTATATGTTTTCATTCTTTTTGGCTTTGAAATTAACATGCAAATACTTTTTAAACTTACACTTTTACTGTAAAACTTCAGTAAAAACATTTTTTTAATTAACTATTCGTCAAAGTCACATTGAATTTTGATTCCGTGTTTGGACTTACATTGTGACTACACAACATATAACTGTCCATAAGTGAATATCGCTTTATTTCTCTCTAATAAAAAAATGACTTTATCGAATGTTTGTCCCTGTGATTTGTTAATTGTCATAGCAAAAGCTATTGTAACGGGAAATTGTAAGTGTTTTAATACGAATGGCATATCAAGATCTCCTTTGGTGTCTAATGTTATCCGTGGAAGATGTACTATATTACCTTTCTTGTCGCCTGTTAAAATTTTACATGTCTTTGCCATGTAACTGATCGACAATTTTCACTTTAATTCGTTTGACTTCATCATTTCTCGGTGCTAGGATTGCCCATATACTCATTTCTTCTATTGATAACACTTCGGGATGAAATTCATCAATAAGATTTCGACATAACAAGTCTTCTTTTATTGGGAACTTAAAGTGAGGAAAACATAAAAATTTATAAGAGCAGAGACCGCAGGAACTGTGTCTGACAAAAGCATTTACATAAATGAGAGGTGACAGGACCCTGGGCGTGGTTGAAAATGGTTGAGAGGAAGGCGGGACTTGAAAAATCTCTAGGCAAAAGTCTCGTCTCAAGATTTTCTTTTATAATAGAGAGATCTCTTTCTACTCTTGTTTTAATCTCATTCAGGACTTCATATTTTTTAATCATTATTGGATTGATGCCTTTATCCAAGGTGTCTTATAATATTTGAGATGTGATTGTTTACATTTCATTTGGTTTCCCAGTTGGAGCACAGGCAGGTGAAGTGACTTGCTCATTGTTAAATGGTGTCAGGATTTGAAGCCACAACCTCAGGGTTTATAGTCCAAAGTCTTAAGCCACAACGCCTGCCTTTTCATCCAGAATGAGTATGATCTAAATGAAGCACATCAATATAAATTAGAACAACTAATAATATTATTCAAAAGCAAGGACTACAATTGTGCAATCATAGTAAAGTGTTGTATTACTTCAAACAATGTCCTTACATTTCATCATATTTTACTGAGCACTCAATGCAAATACTTTCAAATTGCAAAAAAAAAAAAAAATGCCCCTCTTGTGTGACTTTAATGAGATATCTACTGGAGCTCAAGAGGAGACACTTGTAAGACTACTGTGTTATTTTTTTCTCACAAGAAAAATCTGAGAAGCATGAGACAAAAGAAAATGTCTCCATTTTACTTGTTTCTGATTTCATTGTTGCGCAGGATAAACCAAAAATATATTAAGGAGATCTCTTTTTTGATTTTTCATTCCTATGGAAGGGGCCCACACATATATTATATTCAATCATGAATGACCAATTTAGAATCACCAACTAACCTGCACATATATGTCTTTAGGCATGTGGGAGGAAAAACTAGAATTACATGAACAAAAAAGACTTACCAGTGTATGGAGAACAGTGTCCAGCAGGAAGTGATGAGCTCTTTAGATGGACCAGATTCAC